>NW_024423564.1:60061665-60121837 GCF_017311325.1 Ursus maritimus | reverse complement strand
CCCGGGGGTCCTTCACCCGAACATTTATGGGAGCGACGTGTACCGCCTACTGCGTGCCAGGCACAGTTCTAGCATCTGCGGACACAGCAGTGAACAAACAGCAAACCTCTGTAGTCCGGAGTTAGCATTCTCGTGGGGAGGGGTGGTTGGAGTGGATAATAAAGCAGGAAGAAAATACATAAAAAATGCTGGGTAGTGATAGAGAGAAAGCAAGCTGGAGGAGGAGCTGGAGAAGGTGACTTTTGAGTTAAGGCCCCCAGCAGAGGGGAGGGGACCAGGCAAGGGTGGTGTCCAGGGAGAGAGAAGCCGGAAGGACAGAGACGCTGGGGTCGGAGCAGCCCTGCTCCTTCTCCACTGGCCAGCTCCTCTGGGAAGCCAACCCCGCAACCCCCCAGAACTGCCCACACCAGGACCGGGGCCAGGCGTCGGGCTCTCACTGGGCCTCTGTCCTTCCCTAGGTTTGATGTCTCCGCCGTGTACCCCAACCGGAAGAAGTTCAGCACCTTCACGGAGGCCCCGTACTCCAGGCTTCATTCTGTGGACCTGGTGAGTTTGCACAGCTTCCCTGCGGTCCCCTCTGCCCCTCGCGGGGCGCGGCTGTTGCTGAGCTGTGTCAGGGGCGTGCCTTACGCCTCTCTAAGCCCCCAGTGGGGAGCACAGAGCTTGGCTCAGAGCCGGGTCCTTAGATGTGTTGATAAATGTAGGACTGGGTGAGGACGGCATGGGTTGGGGCCACAGAGCCCGGGGGGGGGGGCGATTTCCTTTCCTGCAAGAACTGGCTGTGGGCTACCAACGAGGTGCTACCCTTCCCTGTTGTAGGGGAACAATGGCAGAGGATGTTGTGATGGTACCTTGAGTGCCATGCCCCTAGGTGCCGGGTTCGGGACCAGGGGTAGGGGCCACAGCGGGGTCGGACTGTCTGCCCCACCCCCAGCTCAGGGCGGCGGCCTGGGGAGGAAGTCACTCTGTGGGCAGACTGGGTGGGTGTGACTGTGCTCTGACTCAGTCCCACATAGGACCTGGAACCTACGGCTCCAAGGAGACCTGCTTTAGCAAGAAGAAGCTCAAAAAGGAGGTGGGCACAGGCTGGGCCAGGGCGCAGGAAGCCGTCCGGCTGACCCAGCTGCCCCACTTCCAGTACCAGGCCATCATGAAAGAGAAGCAGCTGCAGGTGAGTCCTCCCAGGCCCGGCTGAGCTCCTCCCTTAGGGAATGCCACCACCCTCCAGACTCCTTCCCGGGTGGACATTCCCAAGTTGCAGGTTTTCACCTTCTGCTTTCTTCTCTTGGGGCAGAAGGAGAAGCTGGGGCCCGGCTCCTACAACCTCAAAGACTTCTTAGAACAGCTGAAGGAGAAACCCTGCAGCACCCGGGGGCTGCTCAGCTCAGGGGAGATTCGCTTCCGAGGACTCATTGGGGTAGGTGTCCTCATGTACTGGGGAGGGGCCCACGCACCCTCCCCTCTGTCTGCAGAGCATGCAGCCTGGCTGGTGCTGGACATGCCCCTCCTCATACCATCTCCTCCTCAGGCTCAGCCAAGCTCTCCTCTGGGTCCCCCAAAGCCCTCTGCCTTCTGCTTTCCAGTGTCCCAGCCTCAAGCCCAGGGACTGTCGTATGTCCCTGTACTGTCTCCCCCACCAGCCCAGGAGCTCCCTGCTGGCAAGGATGGGTCTGGTTCATCTCCGAATCCCCAGAACAGAGTCCAGCATACATTAGGTGCTCAACAAACTCATCCATTTATATGTCCATCTGTCTAGCCAGCAAATAACGCATGAGCACCCACTAAGTGCCATGCACTGTTCTTGGGCTTGGGGACCGAGCAGTGATGAAGACAAGGCCCCTTCCCTCCTGGAACTGGGGCCCTAGTAGAAGAAACAATGGTACAGAGAAGCAAATCCTATATGATCAGGACCGTGAGGAAAAATGAGACAGGGAAGGGGTACAGAGTGATGGGGGTGCAATTTATAGGGTGGTCAGGGAAGACCTCTGGGAGGAGGTGACATTTGAGCAAAACCTGCAGGAGGTGAGCTCTGGAGATTCATGGCAGCTGTGGGAGAGCGTTCTAGGCAGCGGGAACAGCAGGCGTAGGCCTGGAGTTGGACCAGAGGGCAGGAGGCCAGTGTGAACAGAGGGGGAGGTGAAGGCGGAAGGAGGAGAGATGGCAAAGGAGTGAGGGCCAGAGGGCAGGACCTTGCAGCAAGGTGGGGGCTTCAGGATGGATTCTGGGCGCTGTGGGAGGACAGTGGAGTGTATGGACAGGGGAAGGGCCTGATACATTTTCAGAGGAGTACTCTGCTCCTGGGGGTGAGGCTTGGAGGCATCCAGATGGGAGGTGATGGTGGTGAGGGGTGGGGTGGCATCCGTGTGAGTGGGGACGATCATCCCATGTGGGGAGAACAGAGTGGGGTTCAAGCTCAGTAAGGGCACGAGGGAGAAGGCAGAAGTCACCGCATCCTGGAGCAGCGTACATACTGCGGTTTACTCAGTGGCCCTCGTCCCCCGCCCCGGTGCTCTCTGCACTGGACGCTCTTGGTCTCCTTCCAGCTCCCAAACCGGCCAAGCTCTTTCAACGGGGGCTTGGCTCCCGCCATTCCCTCTGCCAGAAGTGTCCTTCCTCTCCCTCCCCCTGCCCGCTCCCCAGCTGCCCCTTGGTCAACCCTCAGCTGTCAGCTCCAAGGTCACTTCCTCCAGGAAGCCTGCCTGACCCCCACGAGGTGACAGACATCTCCCTTTCCTAGGAGTCCCGATCGTGGTTGTGTGTCTAGGGTTTCTGCCCCACTGGACATCAGCCCCTGAGGGTAGACGACATCTGCCTGCTCGGCTCACTGCGGGATTCCCAGGTCTTAGCAGTGCTGGGCACACAGTGGGCGCACAGTCGGTATTTGTGGACTGAATAAGTACGCGCAGGCCTACTAAGCACTTGCTGTCCCCAAACATGCTAAGTGTTTGCGGCCACTCCAGATGAGGCCCTGGAGGCTCAGAGAGGGGGAACCCCTTGCCTCAGGCTGCACGGCTGGCAAGCAGGGACTGTCCATCCCCAAAGCCAGGCCCTTTCTCTCCGCCTTACCACCGTGAAGCCTGGAAATGACTCTTCGCGTCTTCGGGCACAGAAGCTGCCACTGCAGCATAGGGAGGGGGAGGCCCCGAGGCATTTCAACCCGAGTCATTACCTTCCAATCCGAAGTAAGAACCACTGACGCCTAACGCAGCACTTGCCACGCGCCAGGTGCTGTCCTAAGCACCAGAGTGTACCAATTAACCTAATCCTCCAGCGACCCCACAGAGTAGGCACTATCATTATCCCTGCTTTACAGAGGAGCGAACGAGCACAGAGAGCTTCAGCCACCGCCCAGGGTCACAGAGCTATGAGAGGCACAAGCAGGATTTGAATCCAAGGGCGTCCATACGTAGGCACTGCACTTCACACACAGGCGGGCTCACTGGCATTTTGTTCCTTGACGGCCCCTGGAGGACAGAGTCTAATGTTGGAACCCGGCCCAGATGGTGGCAGAGGGACAAGTCTGATGCTTTCTTCCCGGGTCCCCAGCCCCCAGCCCCGGGGTGTCTGTGAGTGTTGGCTGAGTAGGCTGAAAGTTTGCACGGCCTACCCTCCCTTCCAGCTGGCTCTACTCCCCCTTTGTCCCCCTATCTGCTCCTGCAGTAACCTCCCCCAGGCCCTGTGGGGTTTCTCCCAGCTGCCCTCCTGGGCTCAGGGCAGGACGGTGAGCTCAAGGAGGTGGCCCTGCCCCGGGCGGTGCAGAAGGCAATCCCATGTCCAAGACCCGTTTTCTGTCTTCTTGCTGTGAGACCTGGGCTGGGAACCAGATGGCCTCCTCTGGGCTACAGATGCCCCCTGTGCAGAGTTCCGACCCCTCCACTGGTCCAGCTAAAAATAATCTCTGCCAATTCCTACATTCCCACACACCTCCCCGAGAATTAATCACTGCTGCCTGGGTCCCCGACGCGCTGACAGCCAACATTCCGATTAAAATCATGGACTTTCACATCAGCCCAGGTGTGTTACTCCACCTTTAAACCTACAGGCTTGAGGGAAGAGATGAGCCCAGAGCTCTGGGCTCGGCACAGTCTGTGGACTCCAGGCGCAGTGGTCGCTCTCTGCTGTAACCGGCCCTTCTAAGGTCACGGCCCTCTGGCTCCGGGGACTAAAGTGCCTGCAAAACAGTTCAGGAAGGGCAGGGATTTTGCAGTTGGAACCCTAGCTCTTGCTCCTTTCTGGAGGTAGGACCTTGGACTTGAGGTCTGACGCTGAGACTCAGTTTCTCCATCTGCTAATTGCAGATGGTGCTGATTTGATCCCATTGGGTCACCTCCAGGACCAACGTGCTGAGGCTTCTGGAGCACCTAACACACCGCGCAGGCGCCCAGCTTCCTCCCCGGGGGCTCTTCTCCTGAGCACACTGGGAACCTCGGGCCCTGGAAGGAGACAACGTGTCGTCTTGTCCTCTGATGCCTTAGTGGCCCAACTCCCCCGGCAGAGCTCCCTGCCCCTCCATCTAGCCCTGTAGGGCTGCTTCCCCAGCGCTGGTTCCCATCAGAGATGGACAGGACTGAGCCATCCGTGGGGCGGCAGCGACCTCGTGTGGCTGAGAGGTGCAGCGCAGCAGCAAACCTTCAGGTGTTCATTCAAGGACTACCTCCCCACACCCACCCACCTACCCACCTGCACTGCAGGGTGGCTCCCCTCACTCCACTTACAGAGACCAGACTTCCCACCCTGGCAGTGGAACCCCCAAACGCTCGTTCCAGCTGCAGTTCTCCATCTCTCCTACCCACTCAACCTCTCCTCCTGGCCCCCAAGACAGGCATCCCTCCCTGACTTAGGTGTTGGTGCCCAGTATGGGCTGAGCACCGTGCAGGAGGTCTTATAGGCATTATTTAATTTCCTCCTCATTACCCGGGAAGAAAAGTATTACCATCTCCATGTTACAATTATGGACCACGAGGCTTAGAAGCACTAAGTCTCTTAGTGCTTCTAAGGTCACTTAGCTATGAAGCAGCAGAGCCAGGATCTAAACCCAGAACTCCAGATTCTTCCAGGTCATAGCACTGTTCGTAGCACAGTGAGAACCCCATTCATGCAAATGCAGGGCTATAAAATGGGTGTAATAGGTGACATTTCTAAGACTACCAGGGACTGTCTGGGGTAATAAGGAAGACTTCATTCCCAGGAAAGATGACATTTGGCTGGCTTTGCAGAATTAGGTTTTTCTTTTCTTTTCCTTTTTAAAGATTTATTTGAGAGAGAGAGAGAGTGGGGCCGGGGGCGGGGTGCAGAGTGAGGGGGAGAGGAGAAGCAGACTCCCTCTGAGCGAGAAGTCCTACCCAGGGGCTCAATCTCCCAACAGGGAAATCATGACCTGAGCCAAAACCAAGAGTTGGATGCTCAACCGACTGAGCCACCCAAGTGCCCCAGAATTAAAATTTTGCAAGGCAAAGAAGGCAGGTAGGGCATTTTGGGTGGTGGTAACGGCACCAGCAAACACAGGCTAGGAGGTTGGCGGGATGGTATGTATTTGGCGACCAGCAAGGAACCCAATTTGGCTGGAGTGTGGGATGTAGGCAGGGAGCAGTATGAAACCAGTTGGACAGGCCGGGGGGCCTGGGGAAGAGTCTGAACCTGGAACTGAAGGATTGAACAGTGGTGGAGCTGTGTTGAGACCAACCATGTTGTGTGTTGGGGGTTGGTTGACACACAGGGGCCCTGAACATCCTGTTCCCCTGCCACGGGCTTCTCTTCCTCAGACACACTCCACATAAGGAGCAGGACTGATGACCTTTCCGTCCCTCCCTCCCCCCACAGAACTACTATCCAGGCCCTGGAAATTATGGGGTGAAGGGCAACCCATACACAAAGCTGGAGGAGAAAGCCTGCGGCCGCTCTCGTTCTGAAGGCCTCATGTGTCGGATGACCAACAAGGCGCCCCCCCTGGCTCATCAGGTACCCCCTCACCTGGCTGGGACTTTCCTGCCTTCCTGCGTAGTCCTGGGGCGGCGGGGGCAAGGGAGGGACTCCCGGGGCAGGTGGGGAAACTGAGTCCCCGGGGGGCGATGGGCCTACATCAGCAGTTCTCCTGGGGGACTGTCATCTGTGTTCTGTTCCAGGGGAGTGGTCTGGCACCAGGCACCTACTCTTTCAAAAGTGGCATTGAGGCATACCTGGAGAAATCCGTGGGCACCCGTGGCTTTTACGACATGTTCTCAGGTGCCCGAAGCAAGCCCCAGCCTTACGGACATTACTCAGTGGAGGTGTGTACCCAGGCGAGGTGGGGAGCATGCTTCTGCAGCAGGATGGCCGGCCTCGCTCCCCGACACCAGGAGCACCCCCACCCTGTGTGCTCACTTCCCCCGCGCAGCCGCGGCGGCACGTGGCTCCCTGTGTTGGGTGAGGAAGTGGGGTGGCCGCGCCGCTGGGAAGGAGCGGAGCTGGGATCCGAACGCCAGCACGTCTGTCTGACTTCACCTGCACGAACCGCCGAGGACGCACGGGGGTCACAGTGCCAGGGCTGGATGCAAGACCGGCCACAGGGCCACGGGGTCCTTGACGGCGCAGGTGTGGGTGCCCGGCTATTTGGAAGCCCTTGCCAGGCGTCGTAGGCCCAGCTCGCTGGCCACGTTAGCGGCAGTGCTAACACCTAGGGCCAGGCACCTAGAAGGCCGGGAGGACGGGCAAACAGAGGTAGAATCTTAACTCGCTGCCCCCCTTTCCCGCACCGGTCATGCTGCTGTTGTGCAAGCTGTGGCATGGGGGGCTTTGCTGTCTCCCCTCGTAGCGACCGGAGGTAGGTGTCTGTCCCAAGGCCTGCTCATTTTGTCTCCACGGTGCCTTCCCTCACTGTGTAGTTTGGGGCCAGGCCAGAGTCACAGGGATGACTGCCCCTGTGGCACTTCTACTCCAGTGGAAAAGGACACACAATATGAGTAAACACTACACAGAGTGTCGGCAGGTGGTGAGGACGGGCTGCTGGTGGTGAAATGTTGACAGACTTCAGACCAATTGGCGGCTCGCCGTGGAATGAGCCTTCCCACCCGGCTCCTCTCCAGGGCCTCCCAGATGGCCCCGTGGCCAGCTACTGACGTGGTCCCGTCCAGCATAGCGGGGCCTTGGGACCCTCCACAGGCCCCCAGCCTGCTTGCACCCTTATTGGGCCCAGGCCGCATGATCACGCTTTTTATTATCTAAGAAACAATGGGCTTTAATTTTTGGAGCATTTTTAGATGCACAGCACAGGTGAGCAGAAAGTCCAGAGTTCCTATGTATCCTCGCTGCCCCCTCCACGCCCGGCGTCCCCCACGGGCCACGGGCCACAGCCCACCCAGGAGGGACAGACGTGGTACAATATACTGACATCATTGTCACCCGAAGTCCACAGTCCACCTGAGGATTCACTCTTGGGATCGTGTCTTCTACAGGTTTGGACAAATGTGTCCATGATGATAGTATCCTACAGGGTAGTTTCGCAGCGCTAAGAGCCCTCCGTGTTCCCCCATCACGCTGGTTTTTAGCTATTTGGGCTACTGTGCCTGCTGAGAACAGGGCTAAGGCCGTACATGCCGTTTAAATGGCACAAAAATGAAGGACCCTGCAAACGGATGATGGTTACGTTGTCCGGGGGCACAGAGGTGGGGGCTGCGAGAGACGCTGTGAGACTCCCCCTGCCCCCGGCCGGGGCCGCGGCTCTGCCCACCCAGCTTGGGGACGTGGGAACGCAGGGAGGAAGGTGAGGCCTCCTTGTGTGGTCACCTGCTTTTCTCTGCTGCTGAAGGTCCAGAGAGAGCACTCGGATTTTCCTGGCCTAACAGACACCTTTTTGTTTTTCTTCTGTTTCTCAGAAAAAAAAGCCCCGAGAACTAATGAATTTTACAAGCTTCGTGGAAGAACTTAACTCACGTCACAATAAGAAGCGCGGGGTTTTTTCGAAAATTTCTCGCAACCCGGAAACCCCTACAGAAAGGATTTACTGGGCTACCCTTAGCCAGTGTCCCCGAAAACTAGTCAGTGTCCAACACTCCCCCCCCCCCCGCCCCGGCCAAATGACCTTCCTTCCTTCTTCTCTTGGGAGGGGGCTGTCCTGTGGGGCTGACGTGGGATGGGGCTGGAGATTTCAGGGGAAAGCTCAGCCTTGGGTGTCAGACCCACCTCGTTTCCAGTTCTGGCCTTGCCTGTCTTGTCACTCTGAGTAAGTCCCTCCCACTCTCTGAGGCTCAGTTTACTTGCTTGTCCTTTGAGCATAACCAGGTGGCTTGAGAGTTAGAGGTGAAGGACTGGAGCTGGCAGTGTGGGGCCTGGAACCTACGAAGTGCCCCTCTCTCCCAGAGACGCCAAGGGATCATGGGGCAGGGCAGAGTGTGAATAAGGGGTCTACCCTGACAGGGGACTGCCCACCTGCTCCCTCCAAGGGAGCGGTGTGCTCCTCTCTGGGGGTGGGGCAGCCGGTGACCTGGATAGCCCCCCCAGGCATGGCTTGCCCCCCCAGGGAGAACTGCTTAGGGCTTGGGAAAACAGGAGGGTCCAGAGGAATGAAAAAGGGTGCCAACATTTCCGAATGCCTCCTCTGGGCCAGGCACCTTTAGGCACCCCAAAGTGAGAGTTATCATTTGCATTTCACCAAAGGAAACTGAGGCCCAGAGATGGGAAGGGATTTGCCCAGGCTCCCCCAGCAAGTATGAGAAGGAAGCCAGCTCGTCTAGCTCCAAAGTCTGTGTGGCTTTCACTTTCCAGGTTGGAAATGCCTCTATGGCCCTGCCAGGCCGTGGTACACTTAGAAACCTGGAAAGAGGTGTTAGGCTGATGGGTGGGGTTAGAGTGGGTGGCATGGGTTATGAGGGCACCACAGGGCCCCTTTACCACTGGAAGGATGGGCTCCTGGTGGGTGGGAGGTGGCTGGGTACCGCCCACTGTTTTCGGCTCAAGGACCAGGGCTGCCAAGTGGACGATGTCAGCCTCCAGGAGCCCTCCCCTGCCCTGGCCCCAGGCTGACCACTGCCGGACCTCTCCAGTTTTCAGCCTTCATTTCTTACCCCTAGGCCACATCTGGTCCCGGTTCGTGGCTTCCTCCAAAGAAGGAATGCAAACATGTCAACCAGCCACCATTCCTGCTGTCTTCCAAGCGGATGGGCTTAAAGGCTTACCAGATGATTTTGGGAAGTTGGGTGAGTGGGTCTGGGGTGGGAGTTACGTGGTGATGGGCAGAGAACCCTCTCCTGCCTCTAGAGGCAGCCCCAAGCCCTCCTTGCCCCTGGGAACTGATGCTCTGTATGGGCCCGAACCCACTTCTTTCTCCCCAAGGGACAAACACCAATTCCCGCTATCTTATTTCTCTACGGCGCTGGTTTCCAAACTTGAGTGGGCATCAGCATCCTCTTGGAGGGCTTGTTAAAACACAGATGGCTGGGCGCCGTGCCAGGGCGTCTGATTCGGTAGCCTGTAGTGGAGCCTGGGTATTTGAATTTCTAACACATTCCCAGGTGATGCTGCTGCCGCCGCTGCCCCGGGGGCCACACTTTGAGAACCATTGTCCTAAAGGACATCACCCCAGAGCTAGTCTCTTACTCTCCCTGGGGGATGCTCCCTCCCTTCTCTTTGTATGTGTCTTGGGGCCTCTGGGGCAGCTAGTGGAGTTGGCCCCCTTCTCATCCTTGGTTGAGCAAGGACCCCTTTGGTCTCCCGCCCCGTCCCCAGAGGCAGCCATCCCCACGTGTGTGATGTAACCTTTCGTTAGTGTTTGTAAAACAGCTAAGCTCTCGGGTTGCATGTGCCTGCCTTCTTAATTTACACAAATGCCATTGCCCATCGACCTCATCCTGTTTCTTACTCTTGCCCTTCAGTCTTTAAGTGCACTTCTTATTGGGTTCTCATAATCACACAGAGAGGTGCATGAATCCTATGTGAACAGCTCCACGAACGGCCGCAGAATGGACTCATCCGTGCACCCAGCCCCCAGAGCACGGAAGAGCACGTTTCCAGCGCCCCGGGAGCCCCACAACACATACCTCCCTCCCCGTCAGGTAGCCTCATCCGACTTGCAGTAGCGCGGGTTAGTTTTGCCTGGCTTTGGACAACTGCTTCTTCTTTAGGTCCCTCCTGGTTTACCCGGGGACTGTCCTGCTTTTAACTGACCTGCCTTCCCACTGTGTTCCCGCTGCCTCCACTTGCACCCCTGCACCTGCCTTCGCACTGGGTTCCTGCTGCCTCCTCTTGCACCCCTCTTCCACCCCACCAGCTCATCTCCCGGGGTGATGGCTTGGCCCCCGCTGGGCCCACACCCTGTCTCCCTGCCTGATTCTCAGGAGGACCAGCTGGTCAGCTCTCTGCAAGCTGCTTTTTCTCACGCCAAGCTGGCACCTCCTTCAGGGGAGAGGGTCTTCACGTGGGGACCCCAAATAAGGTATTTGGATAAGAGCCAGACGCTGCTACCGCAGGGCTGGCCACTCCTGAGTGCGAGGGGCTGAGGTGAGGTCCAGGGTCCAGGCTTGAGCCCGCCCTGCCCCAGGGCAGGAGGCGCAACACCGGGATCTGGCTCCCCGACAAGACAGGCCTTTCCCTTGTGGGCAGCACATCAGACCCTGTCTGGCTCCTGGCGTCTCCCAGGCCGCCGCTGGCACCGCTGCTCTGCGGGTGCTGGGGTTGCCAGCCCGCCATTCTGCCGCCCTTGCTGGTTGGTCTGGGCAGGTGGCCTGTCCTCTCTGAACGTCTCTGTTGGTGCCTCTCGTATCCACGACCCGGGTCTCTGGGAGGGACGGTGTATTAACGTTCTCCAGCCGCCCTGACAAAGTTCCTCAAACGAGGCGGCTTCCCGCAGCAGTCACTGACCCCGTCACAGTCTGGAGGCCGGGTCGCCCCCTCTGAAGCCTGCAGCGGGAATCCTTCCTGGCCTCTTTCCCGCTTGCGGTGGTGGCGGGCGATTTTTGAGTTCCTTGGCGTGTAGATGTGTCATTCAGTCTGCCTCTGTCCTTGTCATCGTTGTCTCAGGGCTGTCCTTCCCCCTGTGTGTCTCTTGTATGAGGACGCCAGTCTCATTGGATCTCGCCGTAACCAATGACATCAGCAACTGTTCCCAGATGAGGTCACACGCTGAGGTACTGGGGGGTTAGGGCTCCTACACATCTCTCTGGAAGACACAGTTCAACCCATAACAGGTGGAGTAGGGAGCAGTGTGGGGAGAGTGGGGGGCCTGAGTTCACGTCTCCAAGCCAGGGCTCTGGCTTGCTAACGTCCTGCCGTCCTCTCCCCGGTGCAGAACCCCGTAGGTGTGGGCCGTTACCTCAACACCTGGCTGGCGGAGACCAAGGACTGTCGACAGCGCTACCGGTCCCTGTTCCTGGGTGGCTCCAAGCGCTACCCCTCAGACCCAGCCAGGGACAGGCTCATGCAGTGAGTGCTCCTGGAGCTCTGGCAGAGGGGCAAGGGCTTTCCTACCCCCCACCCCCCACCACCTTGTGCTCGCTTCCCATGGGAACAGAGCTGCGGCCTCTAGGGCCAGCCCAACAGTGAGGCAGCGGAGAGAGTTCAGATCCTGGCCGTGCTGCTTACTGGCTGTGTGAGGTGGGGCGCCTCCCTTGACCTCTCTGAGCCTCCTTTCCCTCAACTGTCAGATGAGCAGAGGACGTGGAGCCCCAAATGAGAGGCTCTGTCTAAAGCTCCTGGTAAGGAAAAGGGACTCAAGGTGCTACTTGGGCGGCTTCGCCGTGCAGGGCCTCAGTTTCTCGGTGTTCACGATGGGCTTGGTAAGCTGGGGTGAAGCCTGAGGAGGAAAGGTGCGTGAAATGCCAGGCTAACTACAAAGCAGCTTGCAAATGCGGGCTCCTGCCGTCAGTTGCAACATTATCTCAATTTCGGAAATGTTAAAATGTGAATAAACATGCATTTCTAGGTCATTTCGTTGTCAGCAAATGCGGTGAGGGCATGAGGACCAGATTGCTCAGGGAAAGCCAACTTTTTTTTTTTAAAAGATTTTATTTTATTATTTGACAGAGATAGAGACAGTCAGCGAGAGAGGGAACACAGGCAGGGGGAGTGGGAGAGGAAGAAGCAGGCTCCCAGCAGAGGAGCCTGATGTGGGGCTCGATCCCAGAACGCCGGGATCACGCCCTGAGCCGAAGGCAGACGCTTAACCGCTGTGCCACCCAGGCGCCCCAGGGAAAGCCAACTTTTAAATGCTTATTTTTTAGCAACATCGTCCCGTTGTGTCTTCCTCCTTGATTTAGGCCCTTTGGGGGGGGGGGCGGTTTAAGAAAAGGTAATGGAAGGTAACGGTTTTAACAGACAGCATGCTTGAAACAAAATTTTTTTCCTACCTGCAGAACTGATCAAGAGTTTGCTTGGAAATAAGATTTTAGGTTGGAAATACTTTTCCCTCAGCATTTTGAAGACTTTGTCCCGTTGCCTTTGAGCTTCAAGCACGGCTGAGAATTCCTACGCCATTCTGGTTGTCTGTCCTTTGTCTGCAGTCTGCATCTTCCTCTCTAAAAACATTTGGATCTTCTCTTTGTCCTTTGTGTGCTGAAATTTCATGATGAAATTTAGTCTTAAATAGTCCTAGTGTGAGTGTTTTCACCTACAGTTTTGGGCACTTAGTGGGTTCCTTCCATCTGGGACAATTTTCTGGGAAAACTACTTGCATTTCTGTCTTTGGTGATTTCCTCCCCTCTGCTTTCTCTCCCCTCTCTTAGATGAAGGTTAGATATCTTGGTTCGATGCTTTAGCTTTCTTATCTTGTTTTTTTCTTATTTCCCATCTCTGCCTTTTCCATCCTACTCTTTGGTAAATTTCCCTTGTCTTTATCTTTGAACCCTACTATTGCCTTTTGAAACTTTGGCTCCATGTTTTATAGTTTGCAAGAGCTCTTGAGTGTTGTGGATTGCTTTCTTTTCTCTTTCTTTTCTTTTTTCTCCTTTCCTTTCTTTTCCTAGCCCCCAGTTCAGTGTATTGTATGCCATATGTTCTTTGATCTGAAAATGACAATGACAATTTCCCTTCAGTTTCCTTTTGCTCCCTGCAGGGCCTGCCCTTCTTCCAAGTTCCTTATTTCTTTGACTTGTGTTGTTCGCGTTTAAGAGGAAAGCACTAAACAATGCTGTGAGTCTGGGTGGGGCTTGTCAGTCGGTGGCTTCACCGGGAGTGATTAGATGATGGGGGTCTGGTCCTGCGTGTTTCTCTGTGCTTTCAGCTTCTCCAGAAAATGATCCTAGGTCCTGGGGTGGGTGAATGTGGTTGCTGGTATTTAGGGGGAGGAGGTTGGGGGATCCCAAGCAGTGTATGGATTTCCATCTACTTCCTCTATTCTGATGAGGGTGTCTGTCTGCCTACCTTCCACTGTGCCCAGTCTCCCTGCTCTGGAGCCACTCTGCATACTAAACCTCTAGTCTTCTGTGGGGTGCACAAGGAGTGGTGTGTGTGTGTGTGTGTGTGTGTGTGTGTGTGTGTGTGTGTGAGTGTCTAACTTTCCCTCTGTTTGCAGCCATTGGTCTTGCACCTGCTTTTTGAGTTACTGGTGCCTCCAATTCCGAGATCTCTCTGGGCTTTGTGGTAGGAGCTGTCAGGTTTCTCACCGGTTCCCCCTAATGCAAGCAGCTTGCTCAGTTTCCCAAGAAGAGCGCCATGCCCTATTTCCTGTAGGGCCACTGCTCCCCGGCCACCCTGTCGGCAAAGCTCCATTCTATACTGTTTGCTCAGCAAAGCCCTGCAGGGCAGGGAAGGATGCCCCATCCCATTAGACCCTCAGCTTTCTCCCCTGAACGTCTGCCTTCTCCTTGGGTCTGAGCTTCCCCTTCACCACTGTGATCACACCCAAGACTCAGGCTTGTGAGGTTATAGGACTTCCTTTGTAACCTGGTGTAGAATTCTGCCTGCTACTTAGCTGTGACCTAGGACGCGCTACTTGGGAGACAGACTTTGCTCTGAAAAATGAGCGTGAACAAAACAACCCACCTTGTAGAGTCTGCTTTGAGGACTGAAGGAGAGGATGCTTGTAAAGTGCTCTGCCTGTGGATGCTGTTTGGCAGGTATGCTGCAAGGGCCACCTTCCCTGTCCCTTAGCAGCGGCTGTGCCCTGGCGGAATTCGAAGTTCTATTTATATAAAGGGTAAGGTCTTTACAGAGGCTGAGCCTGCCCATTTACCAGGAAACGACAGCAGTTTAACTCACCCTCTGCTGTCAAAGACCTAAGGAAAAGTGTCTACGAAGAAGGAAATTTGACAGGGATGGGTGAGAGATAGGAGGGCATTTGAGTCCCGGGGGAGGCGGAGGAAGGGGCTTTTAAAGAGGAGGCCAAACTATTAAATACAATAGTAAAATGCTAAGGGCTTCTCATGAAGTCAAGAACAAGACAGGGATGCTTGTGTCATTATTCAGCGCTGTTGTGGAGGGTCCAGCGAATGCAGTAAGACAAGAAAAACAAATAGGAAATAAAGCTCTTAAGGAAGAGCAAATCATCACGGTTTATAATGTGTTTACCTAAAATAGTCCGAGAGAATTCATTTTAAAACTGTAAAGGTGAAGAGTTTCCTCTGATACGGAGGCCATAACTCATAGAAAACATAACTGAGAAGAAAAACATGATCTCATTCTTAGTAGCAGCACTGATGATAAAATGCATTGGGATAAACTTAGTAAGGCACAGTTAAGGCACACATGAAGACAAATATAAACCTTTACAAAAAGATGTCGGAAAAGGCTTGAACTAGAGGGAATATCATGTCATGGATGGAAAGATTCAATATTGGAAAAACAGTAACTCTCCCCATTGATGCATGTATTTAATGCCACTTTAGCAGATTTCAAGGGGATGGTTACATTCATCATAAACTTCATCTGAAAGAGTAAATACATATGAATATTAAAAATAGAAGAATAACGATCCTATTAAAAATATATTTCCATATGCGTAGACAGTATACTCTGGAGAATGAGGCCCCAAGCTGCTGCTTCTGGTTACCTCTGGAGGGTTACCAGGGTCTTTTGCATTCTACTTTGTTTGCTCTATTTCTGAGATGTTTAGATTTTTCAAAATAAACATATAACATTTTTATAATCAGAAAAAAAGAATAAGGCAAATAGAGGACAAGCGCTCTCGAGACAGACTACACAAATTGTACGTTCTCCATCTACATCCATCTCCAGGGGCGCCTGGGTGGCACAGCGGTTAAGCGTCTGCCTTCGGCTCAGGGCGTGATCCCGGCGTTATGCGATCCAGCCCCACATCGGGCTCCTCCGCTATGAGCCTGCTTCTTCCTCTCCCACTCCCCCTGCTTGTGCTCCCTCTCTCGCTGGCTGTCAATCTCTCTGTCAAATAAGTAAATAAAATCTTTACAAAAAAAAAAAATAGATCCATCTCCAGCCTAGAGTCACGCTTTGTTTTTCAGACCTCAGTTTTCCCATCTGTAAAATGGGAATGATTTATACCCTACAGGGATATGGTCAGGCTTAATTAAGGCCTATGAATGCCACTGAATGGAAGTCAACCAGCAGATCCCCTGGGTGTCTCATTGTCAGGCTGGTGCATGATTCTCCCTGGGGTTCTGATTTGGCATTGTGCATGTAATCCTGACCCACTCGGGCTCTCTCTTGGGTCAGGAGGACTGTGTCACAAGGCACAGTAGGTAGGTCAAAGGTGGGAAAAAGGATTCCCTGATAACCACTTTCACTGACTGATTCGTTTGAAAAGTCTGCTCTGTGCTTGGTTCCATCCTGGGTACATCTGAGCTGCTGATTTTTTTTCGGGTGGCCAGAAACGTTCTCTCATTCACTCACTGAGTTTTTCATTTTCTGATTTATATTTTACTTTCTAATTGCTCTTTTTTGTTTTCTTAATGTTTTAGTAACACTATTCTCTTATTTCATGGATACAACGTTTGCTCATACTTTGAAGATATTATGAAGACAAGTTTGCCCAACATTGTCTCCTTTCATCAAATCGTTTTCTCCCCACCCCACCCCCCATATATTTGTTTTGGCCTCAATATTCCATATCAGAAATTTTTCTCAAATGTCTGGTATTTCTCGGCTGTGCATTCATGTCTAACTAAACATCCCACTGAAAGGTCTGGGGCACTGGTTGATGATGGACTTCACCATAGGATGGGCAAGCTGGGTGTTTTCACTGTTTTCAGTGTCAGTGTTGTTAGACCTTTGTCTTTTACTTTGGTGGGAGAAAACTCTTCTGGGGGATCTAAGCCTGGCTACCAGAGCTCTAAGTGGAGGAGAAGAGCCTAGAGGTCTTGATATTTAGGGATTGAACTTCCATTTGATTCTGTTTTAAATATGGTACTCGTGATATCACCTGTGCCTGGTGTCATCCTGTACAGAGACCATCTCTATCAGAGATATCAGAGTAAATTCTCCAATCTTCACTCATGAAAGGCACTCGTCTGTCTGCAGGGAGTGGGGAGGGAAACCAATACTACACAGACTCTCAATCAATAGCCTTGTTTTTGGCTCCATTCTCTCTCTCAGTTGCAGGGAGACCTGGTGCTGCCGATTCTTCAGCCGCTGGAGTGAGGGAATTCCTAAATTTATCTTCTGCTGGCTTAGGGCTTAGCATCCTCGGGTCTGTTAAGTTAGTTACCGCTCTTCCATCTGCTTTTCTTAACCTCCAAAATATTTTTTTTCCAGTTGCTTCTACTATTCTTTTTGTCCCTGCGAATGTACGCTTTTAAAATTGTTATTCCTTTACTCTTGTTTTAGTGGGATTTCACGAGGGAGAGAAGTTAATGTATGCATTCAGTTCACTTAAAGTGTGGAATTTCCAAGTTTCAAAGGTAAAATAAAAATCTTTTAAGTATCACTTCTAAAAAGACAAATAAACTATAACTTAAATAAAAGACAATCCGACATGTTTTGGGCTTCTCTTCTGGCGCGTGGATAGAAAACACTGTGTATAGAATTCTCTATCTAGCTGGGTGCCTGGGTGGCGCAGTCCTTCACCGTCTGCCTTCGGCTCAGGGCGTGGTCCCGGCGTTCCGGGATCGAGCCCCACATCGGGCTCCTCCGCTGGGAGCCTGCTTCTTCCTCTCCCACTCCCTCTGCTTGTGCTCCCTCTCTCGCTGGCTGTCTCTCTGTCACATAAATAAATAAAATCTTAAAAAAAAAAAAAAAGAATTCTCTATCTAGCCAAACTGTCATTCAAGTGCAAGGTAATTAGAGATGCACAAGGATTTAGGTTATATACCAAATGTGTCTTTTCTGAAAATAGTGCTGGGAGATATATTCCAATCATATGGAAAGTGAATTAGCATGGAGAGCCCAAGAAAGGGGAAGACAAAGTACGTAAGAATACATCTGGCGATGAGAGACCAGATAAACGTAACCCGCAACAAAAAGAAAAAGTGGAAACACAAATACCAATCGTAGTAGAATTCAAGGCAAAAATATAAAATGGGACAAAGCTGGGTATTTCATCATGATTAACAATAAAATCCATAAAGAAGTTGTAATAACTTTGAACCTTTACACACCCAAGATAACAGTGATGAACTCCCACAATCATAATGAGAATTCTGAATAGACTTGTTTGAGGATTTGACAGATAAGGCTATATAAATAATTATTTGGAGGATTTGAATAGGTGTACTTTACCTCCATATTATTTTCGGATACTCATGGAACATTTATAAAAGTCAATCCTCTAAGAAAATCTCATTAAAAAATGTCTAAGTTTGAAACATCCTATATAGAAAATTTGAGGTCACTTTTTCTAAACATAGTACACTAAAACAAGACATTAATGATAAAAAGGATAGTCCCCCAAACCAAGTATTTGGAAATGAGGAAGCACACTTCTCAATAGCTCTTGGGTCTAAGAGAAAGTCGAGTCTGAAATTACACACTCTTTAGAAATTAATTACGATGAAAACTCTATATCAAAATCTATGTAATATTGTTAAAGCACCGGTTGGAGCGAAATTTATAACTTTAATTGCTTATGATATTAAACGAGAAAGATTGAAAGCAGATAAAGCAAAAGAAGCCACTTGATTCTAGAAGTTAAAAAAAAAAAATCAAGGGGCGCCTGGGTGGCACAGCGGTTAAGCGTCTGCCTTCGGCTCAGGGCGTGATCCCGGCGTTCTGGGATCGAGCCCCACATCAGGCTCCTCTGCTATGAGCCTGCTTCTTCCTCTCCCACTCCCCCTGCTTGTGTTCCCTCTCTCGCTGGCTGTCTCTATCTCTGTCGAATAAATAAATAAAATCTTAAAAAAAAAAAAATCAAAACACGTAAAAATAAAGGGGGAGTCAAGAATGAGCAAAAACAGAGGGAGACGGGAGGATGGAGGGGTTCTCCCTGGATCCTGACAACTCGGGGCTGACTCGCTCTTGTTAATCCCTGCCCGCGGCCCCTGTGTGCTGGTTTTGGTGACGCGCCCGTGGGTGGGGACGCATACAAAGTCCACGGGCCATGCACGTGCCATCGAAGGCAAAGGGTGAATGTCAGTGCCATCTCCCCTGCCTTACGTGTGCGTGAGTGAGGCTTGGAGAGGAAGTGACTGCCAAGTAGAGGCAGGGCAGAAACGGTGCCCTTGACTCTGACCCTGGGCTTCGGCCTCTCCTCCTGGGCCAGAATTTTGGAGGAGGCCACCGACGGCAGAACACAACACGCCCTCAAACGCTTGCTGTCTCCAGTGCATGGGAGGAAGTGCGTGTGTGGGAGAGTTGTGAAATCTCTTTCTGGGTGTGTACTGACAGCTTATCTGTCACCTCTCAGTCTCCAAGCCTCACCTGCCTTTCCTGCCAGACCACAGGGTTCTGGTCTTCCAGCTTGGCAGCCTGGATGCAGTGCCTGTGTGGGAAGGGTAGCCTTTAGGTTTTCATTCTTTAGAGCTGGGTATGCGGTAGGTGTTTCATAAATGTGCTTGACTGACTCATGGACCACGGTTTCCATCTGGCCACCTTTCTGGCTCTTACAGCCAGGTCTTTTTTTTTTTTTTTTAAACAGATTTCTGATTTTAATGTTTCTTTCTTTTTAAAAAGATTTTATGTATTTATTAGAGAGAGAGAGTGCATGTGAGTGGGGGGAGGAGCAGAGGGAGAAGGAGAGAGAATCTCCAGCAGACTCCCCGCTGACCATGGAGCCCAGGGCGGGGCTCCATCCCACTACTCTGAGATGATGACCTGATCCGAAACCAAGAGTCAGATGCTCAACGGACTGAGGTACCCAGGTGCCCCCTCTTTTTTTTTTTTTTTAAGTAGTCTCCGAACCCAACCTGGGACTTGAACTAATGACCCTGAGATCGAGAGTCTCATGTTCTACCCACTGAGCCAGCCAGGTGCCCCACAGCCAGGTCTTTCTATTCCATCCGGCCCACCCTCCTGCTGTGTGGACAAGAGCACTCTGTGCTCTAGCCAGGCCACCCTTTGCACCACCCTCCATGCTCGGGCCACGCAGTGACCTGTTCTTGGAACACCCTCCTGCTGGTTCCTGTCTGGAAAACTCCTATTCATTCTCCCCAACTCTGCTTAAGTAGGAACCCTTTCCCGATTTGTCCAGAGAGTGTCTATTCTCCATCTCTTGTGATCCCCCGGTCGAGGCACTTTTCCCCCTTGCGTTGTAACTATGTATTCGCATGCTGGGGTCCCTCCTAGATACAGCTTCTCGATTCTGGAGCTCGAGAGTCTCCCTGGCCTGCGCAGAAGGAGCTCAAGGAATATTCGTTAAAGGGTGAGTCAGGGCATTAACGGATGAGATGGTCCAGAGTCTGGATGACTCCATGAGAGGAACCCATGGGAAACTTCCAGTTTGATTTGACAGAAGATTATTTTTCCTTTTAAGATTTTTCACCTGACAGTTTTTTATTATGAAAAATTTCAGGCAGACAGAAAAATGGAAAGGATTTTTACCATACACACCTCTACACTTGCCTCTGAGAGTGTATCATTCATGTTACTCTTCTTGCTCCATGACACCCCTCTCTACCTCTCCGTCCTTCTGTCCCTCTATTAATCCTCTTTTGTTCCTCTGTGAATCGTCTTATGATTTGATACGTGTCAAGTAGACGGCAGACATCAATACATTTCCTCCTGAATACTTCAGCATGCATACTACCTTTTTCCCATTTTAAACTAAAGCCATGTTCCTTGTCCGGAAATCTGAAGTTGAAATCCTAAATATCCAATCTTTGTAATAATAACGATAATTATTCTTGGAGCACATGTATAACCTACCAAGTGATTTTGTAGGCACTTACTATATACAACGACTTTAAAAGGGAGATCTGACTCTCGATGTTTTCCAGTTGGGACAACTGAAATCTGGAGAGCGATTTCCTAAAAAGCCACTGCCAGTCAGTGGCATTCACGTGCGGAGGCTTCAGAGGGTCACGGCCCAGCTGCTGCGTGCCAGGCCCATCCTGGCTGCTGGGACATGGTGGAAGTGAGCCAGCCACCAGCTCTGCCCCTCAGTGGCGCCCGGCTTCCTGCGGAGATGCTCACCCCTTCCTAGAGTGACAGAGCAGCTAAGAGGGAGCATCAGGGCAAGTGGAGCCAGGACTTCTGTCTCCACACCGAGACACTTCCCTCGATCTTTCCCCGCGGCCTTCTGGACGATGAGACCGGGGGGGGGGGGGCTCTTCCAACCCAGGCAGGCGAAGGCAGAGAAAGCCCTCACTGTGACTCGTCTCCCCGTCCTCACTCCACCGTCCCCGACGGGTCAGTTTCCTCTGACGTCCTGGGCCCTGGTATATGCTGCTTTGGTGGGAGATTTAGGAGTTTGGGCTAGAAGAGGGAACCCTTAGGAAGCTCAGCACGGAGTCCCCTCCCTCCACAATCCCACTACACATTTACTGTGGGAGTCTGGTGACTGCCATAGAGGCAAAGTGGCACCAAGGAAATATGGGGCCTTAAGCTCCAAGGGAAGGCAGAGAGGAGAGGAGGTCATATTTTTACCTTTCCTTCCTCCCTTCCTTCCTAACTTCTATCCTCCTTTATTTTTGGTAGGAGTGGGTGGGGATAGAGGCTTGAGCATGTTTCCAGGTTGATGGGCAAGGAAGAAACAGGTGATTCCATTGCAAAGTGGTGGAACCCACTCCTTGTTCAGGCCGGAGGGGCAGTCTCCCGAGTGCAGGAAAAGGTTGACCTTGGATGAGGGCAGGAGGCAGGGAAGACATAGAGGTTGACGAGCCAGTTAAATGTAAGCCAACGATTGCTAGGGACCAGGGGGCCAGGGGGTTTTGCTCAGAAAGTCCTAGGCAAATGGGGCAGAGGGAGGGATTGGTTTAGAATCAGGTCCACAACAGAGGGCCCAGAAAGATGCAGTGGGAGCAAGGTGTGCAGAGAGAGGAGCCGCAGTCTGCCCGGGAAGGTTTTGCAGAGTTGGAGGGTGTCCCAGGCTGCTGGCGTGGGCATGGAGGGATGAACAAGCCTGGCTCGTTGGGGGCAGCTGAGTGGTGGGCGGGCGGGGCACAGGAGAGGAGGCGGCAAGTGATGGAGAGAGATGGCACAGCGGGACTGCGGCGTCGTAATGTAGGAGTTTGGCTTTTTTGCAGACAGATACCTGCAATTCAAGTAGCCAACAAGCTGTGCTCAGAGTGCTGTCAACACGGGAGGAGGAAAGGGCCGCTGGGAAGATGTAAAATTGGGGGTGGGACTTGGCTTTACTTCTTCATGTCTGAAATCGCAGTTGCTCAGACAGGGACCTTAGGGGGTAATGAGACTTTACAGTAGACCCTAAAAAATGGGCTCTGGGTCAGGGGAGGAGATGGGTCTTTTGGTTGGCTGGGGCTGGCTGGTCTGGGATGGGCTTGGATGGGACACCTAGACGCCCTTCCACAGGGACTCACCCTTCAGCAGTCCAGCCCAGGCTTGTTCTCACAGAGGACGCAGGGGTTGGAGAGAGGCCGTGTTCAAGGCCTTTCGCAGCCGAGGCTCAGAGTGGCACACCATGACTTCTTCCACAGTCTGTTGGCCAAAGCAAGCTACAAGTCCGGCCCATATTCAAGGCGAGGGGGCGGCGAGCAGACGCTACGTCTGGATGGGGGAAGCTGCAGCATCACGTTGCAAAGGGCGCGGATACACGGAGAACAGAGACTGGGACCATTTTTGCACTCTGTCTGCCGTGGCAGAGCAGGGCTGCCTCACTAGTCCAGCTGCTCCAAGCTGTGGTCTTTCCAGGAGGGTTTACTTCTTTCCAGGGAGGAGAAAACATTTAGGATGGAGAAGAGCATGCGTAAAGGACGGAGTGAAAAAAAGCTGAGGACGTGTCTGGAAGAGACGAGATGGCTCACATTGGATGACGTGTGGAGCGCGTACAGGGAGAATAGCAGAGAAGAGGGCTGATGAGACTGGCTAGGTCAGTCCTCAGGGACTCCGAGTGCCAAGCTCAGCTGCTGAGAGTTTATCCTGCCTGCGAAAAGCCACGGGAGGTTTTCTTTAAAAGTCAGATTTATAATAGTATCACTGCGTACAGTAAAATTCACCCTTTATAGGAATATAGTTCCACACGTTTTGACAAATGCCTATGGTCACGTAATCACCAAGGCAGGCAAGATGTAGAATGTGGCACTCGCCCCAAGGGGCTTCCTTGTGCCGTTTGCAGTCAATCTCCTTCCCCTCCCCCAGCCTCTGGCCGCTACTGCCGGGATTTCCATCCCTATAGTTTTGCCTTTTCCAGAATGTTGTGTGAGTGGAATCGCGCCATATGTAGAATTCTGCATCTTTTCTTACATTTTATGCGATGCTGTTGAGGTCCACCCGTGTGGTCGTGCGGAACAGCAGCTCCTTGGAATGCTGGGCTGTATTCCTCCGTATGGACGTCCCGCAGGCTTTTTGAAAACCCATTTCCCAGGTGAAGGACATCTGGATTGTTTCCAGTTCGGGCCGTTTTGAATAAAGCTGCTGTGAACAGTCACATAGAGGTGTGTGTGTAGACACGTGCTTTTGTTTCTCTTTGGCAAGTATCTCCCATGGGATTTCTAGGTCACCGGGTATGTATAACTTTATAACAAACTGCCAAACTGTTTTCTGAAATGGCTATATTATCCTGTATTCCCACCAGCCACGTATGTGGGTTCTCCTTGCTTCATAGCCTTGTCAGCATTTGGTATTGTCAGTTTGGGGTTTTTCCCCCCCAGTGTTAGCCATCCTGAGAGGTGTAGCTCCTTGTGGCTTGAATTTGCATTTTGCCAATGACAGATGTTGGGCATCTCTGCACGTACTTCCTCTGTATCTCTTCTTTGGCACATTTGAAAAAAAAAAAAGAGTTGCCTGTTTTCTTCTATTAAGTTCTGAGAGCTCCTTATATAGATCCTTTATCAGATATGTGTTTTGCAAATATTTTCTCCCAGACTCTAGGAAGGCTTTTAATAGGAAGTAACTCTTGGGTTTTGAAGATGTGCTCTGTGGCACTGTGGGGTGCGGCAGTGGGATGGGGTGGAGACAAGGAGGCCGTCCTAATGGTCAGAGAAGAGCTTTGGCTCTGAGCCAGGCCAGGGGCTGTGGGACCGGGAGGAGCGAAGACCCAGCAGATGAGAGTAAAGGCCTCTTTTACCCCGGTGAGCCCACCCTCCCACCTTTCTTCCTTGGACAGATATTTGTGGAGCACCTGCTAAACACGGGGAGAAAACATCCATAAAGAAATTGAAGTCCATGCAAGGTTACATGAAAGACAGACAATAAACAGACACATAAACGTGTGTCATGTAATGACGGCTAGATGCTATTTGATACACAAAGCAAAGGGTTCTTCTTGAAATGCCATCTTCCAAATGGCTCTGGGGATGAAACCAGAGTCTTCAGGGGTTCCCTTTGGAGGAAAGAATCAGAACAATGCAAGGGACACTAGACTGAGGTCAGGGGCTCTGGGCTGGAATTCTGGCTCTGACTCTGGCCACCGGGGTAACCTCAGGCCACTTCTTTCCTCTCTCTGGCCCTCAGTCTCCCTCTCGGGGTGGGCTACACGATCTTTCAAGTGCTAGGATTTTGTATTTGGAGTTCTTAAAACCGGCTCTGGGGCTCTGATGGACCAAACTGGATGCAAAGGGAAGGAATCTTCTCTTTAGAACCTGGCTGTTCTGTTGCTGGGGTCATCCGTTTGGTCCTCTCGGCCAGTATAGGATCCCTTGGGAAGCACAGCCAACAGGTACCTGTTCATCCCCCCTGGGTGCCCCTGGGGGGGGGGTGGCACTCATGTCCTTCCAAGGGACCAGTTTCATTTTCTCTTTCTCTCTGTCTTTTGAAAGGGAAAGGATCACACCTTTTACGAAGGGGAAGTGCCCTCCGATGGTGGATTACAATTCAGATCCTACTCCTTAAAACTGCATATGAAGGACAGCCCGGGATGACCAGAGGGCCCAAAGGCCCGAAGACAAATTTGGGGATGGGAGGGTAAGAGTGGGAACTGGGAGGGCAGGAAGGGTCTTAGAGAAAGGACACATGGGCATGCCTGGGAACGGGGAGGGATACGGTGGGGTCACTTTTGCTGGAGACATCTACCTGGAGGTCACGATGTCTGCTAGGACAGCTGGGGCCAGATACCTTTTGATAGGGAAGATCAACTATCCTGAGAATTCAAATTAGCCAGTGGCACGGACGCGAAAGCAGATGGACTAATGGAACCTCTTCTATTCTAAAGCCAAATGGCTTGACTCCCTGATTATTAAAATCCAAAAAGAGGCAGAAAAGTGTAGCATATGTCAGAAGACAGCTGTAGGCCCCATCCGGGAACTCCATCTCCATCCCAGAATGCTTCCAGAAGCTCAGCAGGGCCTGACACTATTATAAGGAGGCCGCTGGCCCCCAGGCCGTGGGCAGCCATTGGGGACAGTTTCATCCTTGGAGTTCGGCCTTGTGGGTGCAAGAGTCTAGCCCAAAGATGGGTCTGTGGGGTTGGTCACAATGTCCTGAGCGACTTCCTTCACTGTTTCTTGCTGGTAAGAGATTATGTAGGGTGGCAGGATTGCATTGTCCCTAGAAAAAAAGGCTGGGACACCACAAAACTCAGCCACAAAACTCCAATAACGATGAGAAATGCTCTCTTCAGAGTGTGAGTGCCTTACGAAAAGCAGTTACTTTCTCACTCATGTCAGAATGACATTTTTAGAAGAAGTAAAACTGTCTTAATTCACAGACATGTTGCCTGTGCGGAAAAAAAAATCCTGTGAATCCTCAAGAAAGCTGATGAGCCGAAATAGGTGCAAACATATCTAATAAATCAGCCTAGCTGATTTTCAGGAAATAAGATCAATCTATCAAAATCAGATATTTCTATTAGTGATAATAAAAAATTGGAAGTCTAAAATGCCACTTATAATAGCCTCAAAATTGTGAAATATTTAGGTATACATTTGACCAAAGGTGTACAAGATGTTTACACTAAAAACTACAAAATACTGCCAAGAGAAATTAAGGAAGACTTAAAGGAGAGATATACCATGTTCGGAATCAAAAGACACAATGTTGCTAAGATATCGGTTCCCCCCAATTTGATCTGTAGACACAAGGCAATATCAATCAAAATCCCAGTTATTGTTTCTAAGTCGACAAAATGTTCCTAAAACACAAGGAAATACAAAAGACCTAACATAGCCAAAACCACTTTGAGAAAGAGGAACAAAACTGGAGGAGTAACATTACCTTATTCCATAGCATGAAACTGGTGTCAACATCGACAGATCAAAGGAACAGAATAGGGGGCGCCTGGGTGGCTCAGTCGTTAAGCGTCTGCCTTCAGCTCAGGGCGTGATCCCAGCGTTCCGGAATCGAGTCCCACATCGGGCTCCTGCGCTGGGAGCCTGCTTCTTCCTCTCCCACTCCCCCTGCTTGTGTTCCCTCTCTCGCTGACTGTCTCTCTCTCTCTCTCTGTCAAATAAATAAATAAAATCTAAAAAAAAAAAAACAAAAAACAAACAAAAAAACCAAACAAAGGAACAGAATAGAAAATGTAGAAACAGACCCACGCCAGTGGAAAACTGATTTTCAACAAAGGTAAAAAGACAGTTCAGTGGAAGAAGAATAATCCTCCTGACAGATGGTGCTGGAATGATTGAATATCAATATACAAAAAAAATGAACTGTGACCAATGACTCAGATCATATACAAAAATTAACTCAAAATGAATCATAACCCGAAATGTAAATCCTAAATTATGAAAGCTTAGGATAAGGAAGATCTTTGGACTCTGGATCAGGCAGACGTTTCTTAGCTACAAATGTATCTCTTTGCTCTTCTGGATCATACTTGGGTATGGTATGAACAATTCGTTACATTCTTCAATTGGACTTAATTAAAATTAAAAAATTCTGTTTTCTCAAAGACAGTATTGAGAGAATGGAAAGACAAGCCATAGGCTGGGAGAAAATATTTGCAAATCATAGATCTGATAAAGGAGTTACCTCCAGAATATATATATTAGTCATTAAGGAAATGCAAATTAAAGCCCTCATGAGGTACCACTACCCACCCATTAAAAAAGCTGAAATTAAGAAGATTGACGGTGCGCAGTGTTGGTGAGGATGTGGAGAAACTGGAACTCTCATAGACTGCTGGTGGAAAATGTAAAGTGATTCAACTACACTGGAAAACAGTTTGATAAAACACTCACTGCACACCTGCCATCTAATCCAGTCTCTCCTCTCCTGGGTATTTACCCAAGAGAAATGAGAGCGTATGTCCATACGAAGACTGTAACGTTCCCAGCCACTTTATTTGTGGTGGCCGCAAACTAGAAAGAGCCTCAATGTCCATCAACAGGTGAACGAATAAACCCAACTGTGGTGTGTCCATACAAATATCAAGCCTGACCAGACTGTACAGTTGAACGATGTGCAGCTTATCCGATGTAAATGATTACATTTGAAGAAAATAATGAACAACGAAGTGCAATGTAGAATCAATTCTGGAAAGGAAAGCTCATTCGTGTAAAAATTGGTGAGATACAAATAAGGTCTGTGGTTTAGTTAATAACAGGAAGCCGATGTTAATTTCTCGGTTTTGATCATTCTACTGTGGCTATGTGGAAGATGCTGGTGTTGGAGGGAGCTGGGTGAGGGGGGCATGGGAACTCTGTATTATCATTGCAATTTTTCCGTAAGTCTAAAATTAATTCAAAATAAAAAGTTAAAAATATACACAAAAAAACTTTTTTAAAAGATCACTCTACCTTTGGGGCGTCTGGGTGGCTCAGTGGGTTAAACATCTGACTCTTAATTTCGGCTAAGGTCATGATCTCAGGGTCGTGCAATTGAGCCCCTTGTCAGGCTCTGCGCTGGGCATGGAGCCTGCTTAAGATTCTCTCTCTTTCCCTCTCCCTCTGGCCCTCTCCACCCCCTGTCTACAGGCATGCATGCACGGGCTCTCCCTTGCTTTCTCTAAAAAAAAAAAAAAAGAAAAAGAAAGAAAGAAAGAAAAGAAAAAGAAAAAAGAAAAAACATCCCTTTACCTTATAGAATAAGTGCATTTTTCCAAATATATTTGTTAGCTGTCATATTCCTGACACTGTCAGCACGGAGCAGGCTAGCAATTTTGGAATGCATGCCTCTTTGTAAGAGAAACCTGTGTGACAACTTTAAATGAGGCAGTTCCTTTAAGTGCTTTGTCTCGAAATACCAGTGAACTTCTGTGTGTTAGGAAAGTCACATATGCCAAGAAGGGACATCCAGCCATAACGGAGTGGAAGGTTCTCTGGCTGCTGTGGAAGGCTTCCTTCCATGGAAGGTTGGAAGGGCCACAGGAATTAACACCCCTCAGGAACTGCCCTCGAATGTGACTGATGGAGTTGTCATAGAAACACCCAGCAAACTCACTCCTTGTGGGATATACTCTGAGGTGTACGTCCTACTCTGGCTCTCAGAGTCCCCCCCCCCCACGATTCGACTCCAGCGGCCCACAGCGGTAACCCGCTGTTGTTTCCTTCACCACCACGTGAATGACGTGCGCTCACATCCTTGTCTCAGGGTCTGCTTCTGACCCAGACCAACACAAGCACTAATACTTTTTTCTAGCATCCCACTGTGCCTCCTTGCCAGACGTCTGGCTTGGGCATCTGACTCTGGGGACTCCTGCTTTACTCCACAACAGTTAACTGTCTGTCCAGCTCCTTACACACCGACGAGACAGCCCGTCCAGCACGGGGCAGCGTGCCCTGCAAAAGGGTCCTATGGACACCGAGCTGAAATCCGGCTCCTTGTGACCTTTGCCCTTTTCGCCTGGCAGGGCCGAGACGGAAAGCCGAGGTTTGTTCCCTGGGCTCTGCTGAGGCGTCCGGTGACCTCCGGGGAAGGAAGGCAGGAGGGCTGGCCATGAGCGCTGGGTTCTTAGCTTTGCCCTGCTTGAACCAAAGTACAAAGCCTGTTTGTTGTATGTTGGACGAAAAGCTTTGGAGAGAAAGAGTTCCCCGGCAGGGAAAACGTTTGCCCACCACCAGTTCCAGGTCAATCTCTTGCAGAAGTTCCCGAAAGACTGGGGTGAGCTCTCTGGCACATACATCTCATAGAAGTCACGTCAGGATCTAGCCTCTCCCTGGTCACTTAGCGGGGTAGCAGTTTCTTCTAGCAGTTTCTTCTTCAACTAGCAGTTGTATTTGTGGGAAGCCCCGAGCAGAGCAAACACTGCCTTTCACAAACCATGTCACCGGACCTGCAACTCCAGCACCACCCTGCCACCTAGGCCACAGGTAACGTAACACCGTAGGCAGTCCTGCTGCAACTAGCTAGCTGGTCATCTACCACCTCGGCACGATCGAGCTCCGCTGGCTTTTTGCAAGAGGAAACAGGCTCAGCGAAGGGACGGGTTTCCCCGGGCTGCACAGCACTTCTGCTTCCGTAGCACAGTTAGTCGGATGAGACTTTTCTTGGCTGTGTCAGGTTCTCAGTAACCAAGGGTGATGGTTTTGACCATCAGGAACCCTATCCAGTGCCTTGTACCTTGAGTCCACGGTGACCCCAGGCCCGCTCTGGGCCTCAGCAAGCCTTACCCTTGCTGTTGGTCCTATCTTGGTCCTTTGGCCCTAAAGGGAGTTTCACCTTCTCTAACTGGACCCTTGGAGCTCCATCCCCGAGCCCACCAAAAGCCCACCCAGAGTTGCCTCATTACGACAAAAGATATTCCTATCACCCAGAAAATTCCAAGGGATTTAGGAGCTCAGAGTCAGGAATCAGGGTCAAAGGCCAAATATTAGAAGAAAGGTGTTTCTAGTGCTCTTATCTCTTAGGCAATTACAAAGGTTTTTTGTTTTTTGTTTTAGGAGCCCTGTGCCGAGAACTGGGGACAGAGACCACTATATATTTTTTCTATTACCTTGCAGTGCCCCATTAAAAAACTCATTCCCTGGGACAGCTCCCTAGGGATCCCCGTGGGGAGGAGAGGAGATGGACAGATCGGGATTCAGCTACTTTTGGGTCCGTTGGGTCAACAATTGTCACACCATCTGTCTTCAGCTGTTCAAGCTGCTATAACGACTTACCATAGACTGGGTGAATTAAACAAGATTTATGTCTCACAGTTCTGGAGGCTGACGAGTCCAGATCCCGTGTCTGGTAAGAGCCTTCCTACTGGTTTGCAGATGGACATCTCGTATCCTCACATGGCAGCAATCAGAGAGAGGGCTAGATCTCCGGAGTCTCTTCTTCTAAGGACACCAATCCCACCATGCGGATTCCACCCTCATGACCCGCTTACTCCCAGAAGGTCCCACCTCCCAATACCAACCATTACACTAGGGCGTCAACATACACGTCCCTACCCAGCACCATCGCAATACCCCTTCCTAGACCTCAGCAAAGCCTCGCTATCTTTCTCAACACAGTCTGCCTGGCCAGTCGCCTGAATAATTCGAGTAGTCATGCAAGATGAAACCTGTAGACCATTGAATCAGCACGACAGAACTAGGGAGCCTCGTCTAAAAATATGTCTACATTTAACTTGCGTTGTGTGATTTCTTGCACCACTAAGCCAAGTTTGGAAAACCAACTGTCGCTACTGTAGCGTGAACGCCAGTGTGTGGACCCCGCGGGTGTGGGCCGAGGGTGTTTAGGCAAGAGGGGCTCCGGTGGGAGGAACGGCCCTGGCTCGGAGCCGAGCACCCCCTGCCTCCCTTCTCGGCAGATGACGCGGTGAACCCCGCCCGACCTCCCGCTACAGGTGAGGCCCCGGGACGTGGGGGGCTCATTTCACTGCCTCCAGAGATGGAGCGACCATAGAGCTGGCGCTGGCCTAGGCTCATTCCCTGCTTCAGTGCTGCGAGACGGGACACAGCTCTGCGTCCTTGTTGAATTCGCTCCTAGTGTCCACGTGACCTTCCGGCAAATCACTTGACCTTCCTTGAGCTTCCTCACCGTAAAACGGGGTGTAAACTGACCGGCTTCCGGTAAGGGATGAAGATCCAAAACGAGATTGTGTCGCCTGATGTTTAAGGCTTAAGATACAGAATCTGTTTTAAGGAACATTAAAGATTTCTCCTTCAAGGAGAGTTCACAACAATACAGATTGGTGAGGCTGAACGACCGGAAATGTCCTAAAGGGTTCTTCCCAAACAACCTTAGAATGGGACCCCCATGTCACACATACTTTAGGAAAATGTCCGTCGTGCAGATCCATGCGTACTAAACGCAGCTCTTAGCTCCGCTCATTTAGGCCTGACGAGGGTGAATTCAAGCGCTCTAGCGAACACTCCCAAGTCGTGGGGACGCAGCTACCAAGCTCTTATTTCTGGCGCGTGTAGCAGGCCAGGCCAGGGGGTCCGGTGACGGGCAGTTTTGCATACTCAGGATCCGGGCTCCTTTCAACTGGTGACCCTGCCAAAGCCTATGGCCTGGTTGTCACCGGCATCCAGCTAAGAAAGGGGAAAGTGCCAGAACCTCCTGTGGACGGTCTTTCCCACTCCTGTTCACATCTGAAGACAGGAGACACCTGAGTGCAAGGGAGGCTGGGAAATGCGGCTCTAGTAGTTCGAAGAAGGGGTCTTTGTGACCAAGTGGACAAGCCAGGACTGTAGCTCCTGGTGACCATGTTTGATGCCCCGAAAAGCTGTCCCCTTTCTGATCTGAGCTACCATCACCCCTCACTTGGGCCCTTCTCACTGGTCCTCTGGCTTCCAGCCTCTCTGCCTGCGATCGGTGGGATCCCATTTACACCTATGCCAGGTCACACTGTGACCAGTGGCAGAAGTCCAAAAACGGAGAAAATTGCCCACAATCCCCTGGCCCGACCACACCTGGCACTCCTTCAGCCCCTGTCCACGGGCACGCAGGTCCAGAGGCGGAAAGCCGCCCGGCACCAGAGCCCAAGCCTGACTCTACGTTGTGGTCCCCCAAACAAGAAACAACAAAGGCTGGTTTCCAGGTCACGCTTTTATTTTTACAGAAGCAGCGGCCACGGGGATGTGAAGTGTTCTGGACAGCGGGCACAGCTCCTGCGGCTGAAAGAGCCTGCTAGGGGACACTCAGCCTTTCTCCTTGGTCCCCATGCTCATGGGAAAAATAAAAACCACACACCATGCGCTGCTGCACGCACCCCCCCACCCCTTCCCCTTCCGGAAGAGCTGATGAAATGATGCGTCCTTCCAGCCGAAGAAATTGGCCACAGTGTGGATTCTACAGAAAACCTTCGTGCAGCCCAGAAACTTGGGGCTCTGGAGGCGAGAGGCTTATTCCTTCACTTTCCACACACACTCCCCCCAGTGCCAAGTTTCGCTCCCCTGAAACCACCACAGGGATGGACAGGGGCGGGGCTGGCTACGGGGAAAAAGCCGGTCACGTGGCCTGCCATGCTTGGAAGTCTGCCCCCATTGAAGCAGGATTTGACGGGAGTGAAACCTAAACCTGAGGCTGCTGTGATCCCGAGACCTTCCCTTCCAAGCCCCAGTTTCCGGGTGAGGTCTGCGAAGGGCAGGAGTTTGGTTTTTCTAGGGCTCAGGGCGATAGAGGCTGCTGGCATCTCTGGCTACCCTCCCAGTGGTGTAAGGATGGAGGCCCGTCGGGGGGAACCCCCAGGGCCGCCTTCACGGGCTCCCTCTGCTCGGGCTAACCGTTCCTCCACGAGAAGTAGGATCATCAGTTTCGCATCGAGTGCGAGGCGCAGGAGCCCACCTTGGGGGCCAAGGCCAGACTGCACGCGCTCTGCAGACAAGCTGGAGGGTGAAGTTTCGTACTTTTTTCTCATGCCCTCTCCAGAGGCCAAATGGGTAAGGGGAGCGGGGTGGGGGGCTCCTGTGCCTTCTGAGTGCCACCAATGCACCCAGCGCTCACAGGGCCATGTGAGGACACCTGGCAGTGTGTCGAGCCCACAGTGGGACAGCCGAGCCTCCACCTGGGAAAGCCTGGCTCCACCGGGATTCTGGCGACCTGCAGTGACCAGACAGAACTTCCCTGCAAACCATCAGTGCGCTTGGCCTTGGGCTGAAGGAAGGACCTTACTTACACGAGACAACCCAAGTGTCCACTGGGAGGACTTACGTTTGATCTGGCCTCGCACAGGCGCTGCAAGCCCACGGTCTAGGACAGCCATGTGCTCCCACAGCGGAAGGGCCGGGGGAGGTCTTGGCTATACCCACCGGGGAGGTGAGGGGCTGCAGCTCAGAGGCCAGATGACTCCCCACAGTCGCACAGCTTGCTGATAAGGCAGCGGGGACTGAGAGCCAGCTCCTGCCTCCTAGTGCCGTGCTCGCTCTCGCTGTGTCTCTCTCTCAGCACGTCACTGCCTGGCACAGGTCACTCAATCCCAGCTCCCTACACGACACACTTCCTTCTCAGACGCTGGGTCCTCAGCAGAGGCCGGGCCGTTCTTCAGATGGAGTTGCATAAACAACCAAGCTTTAACAAGTTGGGAAGGACCTAGGGAGGCTCCCTTCCTTCTGGAAGGGAACCGGGGCTAATTTTCTCTGAGCTTAGGATTTATAAGGCACTGAAATTAACTACAGCTGTGGGCAGGGGAGAACGAAGGGAGGAGGAGCGGTTGGAGAAAACAAGTTGATGGTCTTTCCTTTGGGCCCCATGGTGAGAATCCACACCAAGCCTCCATCTTCCTGCTTGGTGGAGTCCACCCCCACCCCCACCCCCCACCGCATGCCGCAGAGCAGCGTCGATGCACCCCCACTGTGACTAGGCAGGCTCTGGGGACCAGAAGAGGCACAGAGGGTCGGGGAGCCACAGATGGGCGCAGGTGCTCCAGACCCAGTTCAGAGCGGGAGCCACTCCGCCTGGGCTGGGACAGAAGCCAGCCCTGAAACGTCTTCTCCGAGGACATGGTCCTCTCTGAGACGTGGGTGATGGCTGCGGTGGGCCCGCAAGCCTGGGCGGGAAGGAGGAAGGGGCAGGGAGTCACCAAGGACGGCGGAGGGAACTTTGGACTGGGACCTGGCTTTGGCACAGCTCATCTTCGGCCTGCCTGCCCCATTTGTTACCTTCCAGAGAGCCCAGGGAGACAGAGGAACCTTCCTTCCTCCTCTCCATGAGGGGCACTTCTGGCTGACTGAAGCAACAGCAGTGCGACTCGAGAGCCTCCCCTTTACCCTTCCCGCCAAACCTGCGCCCGGGTGACCTCACGAGGAGCCTTCCCGGACTCAGTGCTGACTCCACTGCTCAGCAGGCAGACACGGTGCTGAACGGGAAGCCACAGTCCCCACAGCTGCACCTCCAGCGAGACCGCCGCAGGGCCCGGGTGCCAATGGCCTGCGGGCAGGCACTGTGACCCCCTTTCAGCAGATGGACAGCTGGGTTCAGAGCAGCTGAGTGACTCGCAGAGTCACACAGCTCATGAGTGGCTGAACTGGGAACTGGACTCAGGTATGTCTGACTCCAGAGCCCACGACCTTTGCCCCCCATGCGGCGGCCCCACGGAGCCGGAGTTAGCCGAGTTAGCCATCGGGCCAGTCTGGGTGGGATTTCTGGAGGGGGTTCTTTCTGGAAGTGTGGATGTGAGAGAGCAAGCTTGAGTGAAGAGAAGATGCCTCCTGGACCTGGAGACAGGGCCCACCCTCGTGTCTGTCTCTTTCCGGGGGGGCCCCGGCTCAGTGCCTGGCAGCCTTGCAGATCTTGTCGTACACCTCGGGGAAGGCGTCCTGGCAACCGAGCCGCTCCCGCAGCCTGTGGTACAGGGAGCCGTCGAACATCTCCCAGAACTCCTCCCGGCTCATGTAGCAGTCGGCGTACAGCATCTGGAACCTGGGAAGCAAAGGAGGGGGAGGCTGCAGGGAGGGGAAGGGACCCGAGAGGCCCCAGCCGTGTCCCCGATGCGCCTCAGGAAGCGCTCATGGGGGATTTCTCATGTACCCCCTGCTGACCCAGTGGGGTGGGGGTGGGGGCAGGGCAGAAGGGCTTGCCCCCACACCCACCACCCCCCAAACTTTATCATGGGCCTGTGTTGTCCATTGCCCTCCTCCACCCAGGCAGCTCGGCTTTCTGTCACCATGGATTCTGGACTTTCGTATCCATGGAATCACACAGTACTCCTTTTTCCTGGTTTTTTCAATCAGCATGACTATTTTGGGATGCGTCTGTGTTAAATACATCGAGTGTCTGTTCCAGGCTGCTTTCTGAACTATGCTGTCCTGGGCCTCTGTGTGGCTTTCAGTCTTGAATCCCTCCCTCCTTCGCTGTGCTCTTCCAACCCGAAGTAGCAGCCCGGAACCTATCTAAAACCAGACGACCACTGGCCTGGGGAGTGGGGCAGGGTGATCCTGGGGCTCTGGCCTGGGCCTTGGGGGATGCCGGTGTGTTCACGGGAGGGGTGTGAGGAAGAGCGGTGAGAAATCCCACCTCTGGACTTTCGCAAGGTGCTTTCCAAACCAGAGGCTACTGCGGCTTCACACGCCCGGGGCGGCCAGTGGGTCTGGCTCCGGACTCGGCCACCTTGACCTTACTCTGCACCCCCGGCAGCGGTACCCTGGGGCTGGTGGCCCGAGGAAGCGCGCCACGCTCTGGCCACTCACCCATGCACGCTTCGGACGAACTTCTCCAACTGCCGCATGCAGGACCTGGCTTCAAAGTGCTTCACGCGTGGCTCCCCATATGCTCCAATGTCGACGTAGAGCTCGGCCTCGTCTCCCTTGGGGTGCACCAGGCCCGGCTGGCTGGGCAGGATGAATGGGCACAGCCAGATGGGGTAGACCTGGGTGGACCAGGGAGAGGGGCGTTGGTGCTTTTCCTCCGACAGGTGCCAGGCTCATGGCGGGCCCATGCCACCCCCACCCAGGAACCCCTCTCTCTGGCTGTCCACAGCTTCGCTCCCAATCCCCGAGGCTACGGCCGACAGCACCTCCACTTCACCACATTAGAGGACACAAATGCGAACAGTTCACAGAAGGGCTCGGCAGCAGCCCCCACGCCTTCTCTCCTGTCAGGGCCATCGAGGAGCAGGCCCGTTTTACAGCTGGGAAAACAGGCCCAGAGGGTCCCGAGCCCGGCTCACGTGGATGTCGTTGTGGAAGGTGTGCACCGCCTGCGACAGGCACTTCATGGGCACCAGCATGTCCTGCACCACGTGGTGCTGCTCGTACAGCTTGCGCAGGGTCTCGCCCTGGGTCAGCTTCAGCAGGGAGATCTTGGGAGGCACCATCCAACCAAAGAGGTAGCGGAAGACGGGGTTGTTGCCAAAGGGGATGATGTCCTGAAAGACAAAGGCTGGCGATGGAGAGAAGCGGCCCTGCGAGTGTCTCCGTGGGCCAGGGGCCAGGTCCGCGTTCGCAGCTCCATAAGGCAGGGCGCACTCCTGTCTGGAGCGGAACAGCAGCGTCTGGGTTTGAGCCTTAGCTCTGGTATTCACCTGCAGCCATGACCTTCGGCTAGTTACGTAACCTCTTTGAGCTTAGTTTCCTTATCTGTAAAACGGGACTGGAGGGAATAATGAAATACCAACTAGAAGGCACAGAGCCCAGGGCCGGAGCAAGATAAGATGGCACTAATTCCTACTGTCGAGGTCAGAGTGGCCAGCACACGGAAGGCATTTTGTAAATGGTTAGAAATTGATGTTATTGAACGAGCAGAGCGCTAGTCAGAGAGCTGAAGCCATGTCCCTAGTGTCACACAGCCAGGGGCCGCTCTCCCTGGGGAGGGCAACGTCTGGCTCAGGGTCATCCACGAGCTCACGGGTTCACAGCATCTCCTGAGAGGCCTTCTCCGACTCCTACTTAAAATGTTACTGCTCCCCACCCCTCCAAGCACAAAAGCAAATCCTCCGTCACCTGCAATTTCAAGGCCGAGTTTGACGGCTCACCTCCAACCCTAGGCAGAACTAGCCCCTTCTCTTCTCGTGCCTGCGGCCCTTCCCAGTGCTACCCTGCCTGCCTCCCCCAGCTCGGCCTCCCTGGAGACCCTCCTGAGCCGAGGCTGTTCTTCCTCTTTTATGCTCAACCCACCACCGGGGAGGAGCCCCCTCCCTCAGCACTGCTCCCGACAATACCCCGTGCTGCCCCCCAGCTCCGCCACGGCTCCCACCAGCTGGCCATCCTGCCCGGCCCCGACAGTGAAGGCTTTGGCCTCCCTCCACTCACTGTCTTCCTCCCTTAATCCAAGCCTATCTTCCCGAAGCAGCATTCTTGAAGCCAAGGACGCTCCTTTTTCTTTTTTTTTTTAAGATTTTATTTATTTATTTCAGAGAGAGAGTGAGCACCTGCGCGTGAGCTGGGGGATGAGCAGAGGGAGAGAGACAAGCAGATTCTCTGCTGAGCACAAAGCCAGACATGGGGCTCCATGTGACAACCCCAAGACCAGGGCCCGAGCCGAAATCAAGGGTCAGACGCTCAACCGACTAAGCCACCCAGGCGCCCCCAAGGACATTCCTTTATTCATTAAATAATTATGAGGTGCCTATGAGGTCAGGTATGACGTTCCATGCCGGGTGCTGGGGATACCAAGATAACCGGCTATCCCTGTCCTCAGGTGTCGAAGAGACAGGCCATAGGACCACAGTGTGGGGAGAGCTGGGACAAGAAGACGCAGGGCCCACATCCGACTAGGGGCCAGGGGTGGCTTCCCAAAGGAACTAGGGTGGTAAGTTCTGGAGGCCGAGTGACCCTCCCTCCTCTCCCCAGAGCCAGCTCTCCAACTGGCAGCCCACTCCTACGAGGGAGGGACCCGTCCGCGCTCTGCTGGGCTCTTAGATCCTGGCACCTACCCTGACCCTAGCACATGACCGGGGAACAATGTGCAGCTTGGCTTTTATTGTTTCCTCGCTTGTTTTTGGAAAAGCCACACACACCCACAGCAGAAATCTCAGCCATCCAAAGGTTAGGCCTCCTTTCACGACCTTCACCCTGTTTCCCCCCAGTCCTGACCCCACTTCATTCCTCCCCACCCCGACTGCTGCCCCCTCCCCAGAGGCAGCCATTGCTAGGAATGATCTGTGTCCCTTTCTAGACACACTTGATACGCAGACGCATGGATGGGCTTACAAACCAACAGCTCACAAACGGTGGCATGGAACAGCCTCGTGCTTCTCCCTCCCTCCTGGGCCTCGGTGCACGGCCAGCCCGCACCTGCTTGGTTGTGGGTGCTAACACTGCCCTGCAGGGACCCACAGACGATGGCTTCTGGGACAAACCCGGTCCACAGACAAAGCGTCACTGGGACACAGCCATGCCCATGCGTTTACATACGGTCTGTGGCGGCTTCCAGGCTGTAAGTGCGGAGCGGCCCCTAGAGAGACCTGCTCGTGGCCCACGAAACCCAAACAAACGATCATCTGGCCCTTTACAGACAACACGTGCTGATCACTGCCCTCCTGTATGGACGGACCCTAACTGAGTTAATCAGTTCTGTACTGATGGGCGTTTAGATGATTTCCAGACTATTCTAGCGCATATCCTTTCTACATGTGTCTTTGCCTATTTACACGTTCATTTATCTGTAAAATAAATTCCTAGAAGTGGAAAATTCTGGTTCAAACCGCGTGTGCCATTTTAATAGGTATCATTGCAAGAGCGTGTGCCGTGTCAGTCTCCCAAACGACACCAGGGAGTGCGATTTCCCCACAACCAGGCCAAACTTCTCCTCCCGCCATCCTGCGGGTGAAAGACAGGACTCCTACAGTTTCATTTCACCCGGCTTTAATGGAATGAGACCCCTTATCTCTCTCATGTTTAAAAGCCATTTGCATTCCCCCCCCCTAAAAACAGTCAATGGTTAGCCAAAAGTATCAGCTAGAACCATTCCTTTTCCAAAATTTCAACCTCAGGAAAGTTCAGGTTTTAAACAGTGTGCCCCGCCCTCCTCCTTTCTGTCTTTCCCGTTCTTCATTCCTCTGCCTCTGAGTGACCCCAGGTCCTGTGTCCCCGGCTTCAGTCCCGGTCCCCTGCTCTCCGCCTGCCCTTGCCATTTTCCTGTGTCCAGTCTGCTACTGGCCTGCTCTGCCTTGTGGGGCCCCACAACAGATCCAGGGGGCCTGGCCTGAGCCCGGACCCCAAGTCCCAAAGGCAGACCCCATGACAACAGCATTCTAAGAAACACGAACCACCAAGAACCCTATCTGGTGCTACTTCCACGTATCGGCCAACCACTTACGCTGGCTGGAAAGGAGGACGTAAAAGGGAAGAGAAAAGGGGGCTGCTCAGAGCCCTCTTTGTCTTCAGTCCTTCCTTACTCCTCAGTGAGCCACACTGGAGTGTCGGCAGAATGCAAATGTTACCAGGAAGGGAGATAAACGCAGCTGAGCTACCTTGGTGCAGCGTCTCCACTGGTCCACTAAGAAGGAAACACACGCACGTGAAGAGTTCAATCCTCCTATGTTCATATTTAAGAGATGAACAGCGAATTCCTTCCAATCATGTAAAGTACTAATTTTTCTTTACTTAGAACATTCCATAGCAAACTTGAGAGAGACTGTGGTAGTATCTTTGACGGTACTCTTTCCCTGCTTCTTGCACTGGGCCCTTGCAGGTCAGGTGGCCAGCCTTGACCAGGACTGCTGATTAACTGAGCTGGGTGAAGGAAGGCCTGGCCCCGGGGTGGCAGGATCGGACTGAGAGGTTCGGCTCCAGCCCCGGTCAGCTGGCTGTGGTTGATCAAAGGGTAGATTCAGCAAGGAGGAGCCAGGGTGGAGGGCTGCCCCGTGGAAAAGCAGTTCATGGCAGGGGACGGGGAGAAGGCATGCACTTGACATTCTTTCTGCAAATCCACGGAGTGGGTGCAGCGGTGCTCCGCCCAGACGCCCCGTGTGCAAGTCTCAGTTGTAAAACACCCCTCCTAACAGATCCTTCCTTTCACCCTGGGCAGGACAGCCAGCGCTTAACGGCGCAAAAATATAAGACAAACCTCATTATGAAGCTTAGCTCTGTGATTCAAAAACATAACAACACAGATTCTTACTCCTGAAACCAGTATTACGCTATATGTTAACGAACTTGAATTAAAAACAAACACACACAAAAACAGCCCACAAGTGCTTTGCTAGTCCTTTCTTCAAAAGAGGTAGAGTGTGATTTGCCTCCCCTCGAGTGTGAGGAGACGGGCCCCATACGGCATCGGGGCTCCTCCTTGGTCTGTCTCCTGGATGGCTCCCGCTGCCCTTTCATGTGGACACTTGAGCAGCCCACGTGGCAAGGAACGGAGGCCTCTTGTTAACAACTGTGTGAGGGAACCTTCCGGAAAACAGATCCTCCATCCCCGTGCAAGCCTCCACATGACACTGGACTGCAACCCTGAGCTGGAGCCACCCAGAGGAGTCCCTCCCCAATCCCTGACCCTCAGAAACTGAGATAACAGAAAATAATAAAAAGAAACAGTTGTTTTAATTCTCTAAGTTTGAGATAGTCCATTATGCAGCAAGAGACCACTAATACACTCAACCTCTTCCTGAGTTGTGTTACTTTGGACAAACTAAGCCTCAGTTTCCCCATCCGTAAAATGGAGAAGACACGAGGACCCGCACTCCCAGGGCTGTTAGGAAGGTTGAGATCATGTGTACGGTGGTCAGCGTAACAGCTAACATGTACAGAGCGATTACTGTGTTACCTGCCTGATGTTCTTCTCAGGGTCCCTGGCTGGTCCTCTTTCTTTTCCTGGCTCTTAAATGTTCTTGCTCGTGACAAAAGCTCTTGACACACCTCCCACAACTTAACACTGCTCTTGGCAGGGACAAGGAGGGACTTGTGGTGTCTTCTGCGTTTGGCAAAACTGCCCACCAACTGCTCCGGGCCTCGACACTGCCCAAGGGAGCTCTCGTGGAGGTGGGGAGCCCCGTGCTCCCAGGTGCTCATGCGCCCTCCACTCCCCCCTCCTCCAACCCCTCGCCACGGCCCCATCACTTCAGCCTGAGACGTGGCCCACAGTTAGAACGGACCACCTCTCCTAGGAGACTGCCAGGTCTAACTTCTTCATGCCTGTCACCCTGTTTAAGCTAGTCATCATGGCTTCCAGGTGCCCCGTGACCTGCTCCCGTGATGCAACGTGTCTTAATCTGACTCCACCCAGCCCCGTCCCCTCATCTCCCAAGCCCTCCTCCGTGTTCTTGTGGTCTGACATCAGCAAAGCCCCTCCATCCTCAATCTCTTGTCTCAACATTGCCTTCCTCTCCCTGCTCTTAGCCGGGGCCTGGCTGGCCCCTGCAGGCCTCCTCAGTGGCATCGTTTCCTCTCCCACGACCGTCTGGGGTTGATGGAGGTGAGGGGGGCTCCTCCTGGCGCCTCATTACTGCTTCTGGATTGCTGCTCCTCTCCTCAGCAACTTTGGTGCGAGCTGCACAACATGACAAATGTACTAGATACCGCTGAACGGTACACATTAAACTGGTTATTTCTAGGTTATATGACTTAGAAAAAAAAGAACCCCCGTAGCCCAGTTGAGGACCCACGCTCCGGCTCTTCCTCTGCCTGGCTCGTCCCCCCCAGCCCCATGTTCAGGTCCCTGAGCACAAGCCAGGCCTCCCCCGAGAGGCCTTCTCTGTCGCCCCTCTTTCCAGTGTCACTGCACTCACCCCTCCACGCACAACAGCAAACCCTTGCTCACCTTTCAGGGCCAAGCTCGACCTCCGGCAGAATGAGCCACGTCCCGGCCCGTTCCCGGGGCGCTTCGCCATGCCGGAGTCTGTCGGCCTGGCGAGGCCTCGGCTCCTCAAGGGCAGGGCAGGAGCGTGTGCCCCCAGGTACCCGGCCCGCGCCCCGGCCCGCGCCCCGGCACGGAGCAGGTGCGCTGGGACAGGCTGCCCCCCGAAGGAGAGGACTGGGGTGTTGTGTGAGCGGGCGCGCCGGGTCCCCGGACCAAAGCCACTCTTGCCCTCAGGGAGGGACAGTAGCTGCATGCTAGCCGCCCTGGTCCCCGCCCGGCCGGCTGGGCAATCCGAGCCTCACCTGGAGCTCCCAGAAGATGCTGCGCGTGTGGCGGTGGTAGTAGTGTCTCAGGGGAATGTACTCCAGGCCCTCGCGGTTCGTCTTCAGGTAGTTCTCCACGTGCTTGAAGAACCAGGGCTTGTAGTAGTTGCCAATGCTATTCAGCTGAAATGACAGGGGGCACGGCGTCAGCCCACAGACGAGGACCTGAGGCCGTCGGGCTGGAGCAGTGATACCCGGCTTCTGTTCGGCCCCCCTGGCCTTTTCAAAGCTTCCGTGTCTGTCACCACCCCTGAGACTCTTGAAAGCCCAGGGGGACTAAGCACAATGGGCGTTCTGTAGCAGAGCGCGGTTAGGCGCTGTGCCCAGGGCCCGACAGCTGGTTCCCCAGTCTAGAGGGCTCAGCCACGCCTCCCCCTCACGGACAGAACCGAGGTGCAAATGTTTATGGACACAGGGCCACGCAGGGGACTCCCTTCCTTCCTCCCTCCCTTTCCTCCTTCCCTTCCACTCGGCCGACCCCGGCCAGCAGCACTAACTGACTGTGGCACTTTCCCTGCCACCGAGACCAAGCCCCACAACCCTCTGGGTGCCGTGCTCCCCTCAGGCAGCCCCCAGCAGCGGAGGAAGCTCACAGTGTGAACTGAATGCTTCCCTGGCCCCCTGGCCTCCAATGCCTAGATCGTATATTGAGACAGTCTTCAGTCCTAAATGGTTCAGGACTTCACCTGCCGTGCCCTGCCCTGCATGACTTAGCCTCTCTGGGCCTCAGCATCCTTGTGCATGGAATGAACTCCAGGCAGATGCTTTTGGAGAGAGGCAGGGCGGCAGCCTGGAAGGAGCATGGGCTCCAGAGAGACGCCAGACCCGTCAGCCCCCTGCTCTGTGACCTGGGGCCGGCCACTCTCTCAGCCTATCTCTTCACATATAAAATGGCAATAAAACTACAGACTTTGTGGGAGATTTTCTGTGCCTGTTAGAAATCACTCACACATGCTACCGACACTCAGGCCCCACATCAGACCACCTTCCCTAGGGGCTGGGAGAGGCACTGAGTCCTACGGGCAGGAGAGATCACGCCCAGCCGGGGAGCAGCACGGGGTGAGGAGGGAGCAGAAAGCAGGGGCCACACAGCAGAGGCAGAATATTGCCGGGAACCATGGGGAGGTGAAAGCGGGAGCAGAGGCAAGCTGAGCAGTCCCAGGGCGGCTCGTGGAGACACTAACCACAACAAGCTCCGGGCACTGTTCACGTGCGTGCTCTGTATCCCCTCCCTAACCTTGCAAGGCGGAGCTGTCCTTGTCTCCCTGATGAGGACAGGACAGAACCGTCAAGGTTGAACAGAGCGCCCGAGGCCACAGGGCTGGCAAGGGCAGGGCAAGGACGCAAGCCTATTCCACGTGGCACAACGAGGCCAGGGCTGGGCAGCAGGGAACTTGAATGGTGTGCCCTGGAATGGGAACATTATTTAAAAAAAAAAAAAAATCTATCACTATTTTCTCCTGATTCTAAAAGCAAAGTAAAGGCCTTGTGGGAAGTTCGAACACTGCAGAAATCGGCTACTTGGCCAGCGAGACAGCTTGCAGCCTCAGCCTCCAGAAGTAACTAACACTGATGTGTACTCATTAGGTTTTCTTCTCTGTGCACACACATGGATTTACAAAAATGGGATCGTCCTGTGCACTGTTTGCGGATTCACCTGTCCTACTTTGAATACCTGGGGCTGGCCCTGGGCAGGTCACTCTGAGCCTTGAACTGGCAAAATGGAGCTATTACCCACCCTGGGGTGGCTGCGGAGACCAGAAGAGGCAACGAGGAAAGTGCCTGGTATGGCGCCTGCCCACAGGGCACAGCGGTCGGTTCCCAGCCCTCTTGCTGTCCTCTGCCCCCCAGCCCCTTGCCAGCCCCTCCCCCGGGAGCCTTTTGGTCCCCATCTCCGGCAGCAACACTGCAGCGCATCTGGGTGTCCCGTTGTGCAACAGGCCACTATGCCGGCAAGAAGCTGGGCTAAAGAGCCTGTTTGTGCAAGTCCGTTTTAACGTGGCTAGCGTGGCAGGACAAAGCACACTGTGTGCTGGCCGCTGCCTGCTGGGACAGGGGACAGTGAAACCCAACAGGAGCAGAGCAACCTGCTCGACCCCAGGTGCGGCCTGGCCTCACACCTGGCAGCGGCACAGCTGCACGATGGAATCGAGACTGGGGCATACCCGGGTTCGGGCGCTGCCTGTGCTCCTCGACTCAGGAGGAACCTTCGTGCCAGACAAGCCCGGGAGATGTTAAGAACCCAGATTGCGCATCTTTCCCAGGGTACAGGTCCGCTGCAGCAGCCAGACGGCCACGTGAGCTCCCGTTCCAGCCCGAGTGCTCAGAGAGCACGCCAGTCTCCAGCTCCGGGCCTCTCCTGTAAATCGGGGTGGGCTGCCTCCCCCCAGGGGCTCTTCTGGGCCTGCAGAGGGCCCATCCCAGCACTGGGTCAAATTCCTGAGCAGCCCGCCCAACAGGGGTGTTCGGAAGAAACGTGCCTCAAATGAAATATCCATATGTCTCATGGCATCTGCCACTCTCCGCCCCCAGCCCTGTTCCCGGTGGGTGTCGGGGTCTCGCTTGTTGGGACACTTTCTAAAACTCGACAGCCTGGGGGCCCGGCCCCTCTCCCACTGACACCAGGCGAACCTCGGAGTAAGCCCTTGGTCTTCTAGGACGGTAAGGGAATTGGTTACAGCGCTCCCACATTTTAAAAGTTATACAAACCCCGCTGCCCAATTACAACCTTAGGTAGCATCTAACACAGCGAACAGGTACCAGAAGGGCTAGTAGAGTGGCGGGTGAGCACGGCCATGATGCCGGCCCCTCCGTCAGCCTCTTAGGGAATGCTGGGAGAAGGTGCACACACACTGGGACACCCCTCTAAGGGAATGCTGGGAGAAGGTAGAAAACATCTGCACTAGATGTCGTCACTGGGTGACCAGGTGCTAGGTGACCCACACTGACGGGGCCTCAGCCCTGGTTAGGCAGAGCCGGGGCCTGGGGAGCGACACGGCACATTGGCTCCGTGTCCGCGTCCAGTGTTCCCGCTTCTGCTCCAGGATCCCCATGTTCCGGCACCCACCATAGTGTCCCACCAGGAGGGGTCCTCGGTCAGAGTCTGTGATTGCGGCTGGGTTATAGAAGCCGATATGCAGGGGAACTAACACTGAGCTAGGAGTATGCCCTGAGCTTCCATCTCCCCCGTGTTGGCGAGGAGTGCTCACAGAAGTCTCTTCCCCCTCCTGGCCTTGTTTCCTTATCTAGAGAGGGAATTGTACCAGATGATTTTCAAGCCCTTTACAATTTTAAGAGGTTTTAAGTATACAAGTATAGATCGAGAGCCTTAAGAGTACCTATCCTTTGATGTACCTTACGATATTATTCCAATTACAGACAAAAGATGCTCACGGCTACCTTCCTTAAAATAAGGAAAGACTGGGGCGCCTGGGTGGCTCAGTAGGTTAAGCGTCGACTCTGGTTTTGGTTCAGGTCATGATCCCGGGGTGGTGAGATCAAGCCCTGCGTTGGGCTCTGCGCGGGGCATGGAGCCTGCTTAAGATTCTCCGTCTCCCACTCCCTCTGCCCCTCCCTTGCCACTTGCGTGCTCTCTCTCTCTAAAGAAAAGAAGGAAAGACTGGAAGCAACCTGTATTTCCAACTATGAGGCCATGCTTTAGGAAATGACAGGGCATTCGCTCAACACAGTGCCCTGCTGTCACTAACTGACAATTTTGAAGGCCACGTAACCACATGGGGGAATGCATATCACACTCAACCAGAAAACGCAAATTTGAACAGATGGTCCCGGCCGAAGACAAACAAACGGAAAAAAGCGTACAAAGAGATGTTCAAACCCCAAAGGTGACCCGAGAGCCGCAAAAGAAAACGAGATGCTATTTTTAACCCTATCAGATTGGCAAAAATGAAGGAGTGATTGTATCCGGCGTTGGCAAGAGTGCTGGAGAAAGGCATTCTCACACGCCGACGCCGGATGCGGGCAGGCGCACCCCCCTTCTGAAGGGCTGTTTGGCGGTGGCTGTCAGTACGTAATGTGCTCCAATCCTAAGACAGGAATTCCAATTTTTGGACTCAATCCTACAGAAGTGCTTGTCCAAGAGGCCAAGGGTGGATGTCAGAGAATCTTCAACGCAATCTCATTTGCAAGAGCAAGACATCTGGAGCAAGATGACTGCTCGTCAGGAAGCACTGGGTTAGGCCAGCTACTTGCACACTGCCACGAGACACCGTGGGGGGACAGAAGGGTGTGCCCGCGCGCATGCGCACACACCCTGAAGAATGCACCGCGAGGCGAGCGGCTACGCCGGGGGTGAGGCTGGAGGCAGAGCCCCCTTTAACTTTTCCTTTATGTATTTCAACATTGTGACGCTACTTCTATAATTTAAACACTTTCCTGTATGCACTGAAAAAAGAGGAAATAAATATGCCAAACGGTTAGCAAGAGCTGGCTTTGGGTCATGTTTATCGGTAGAATTTTCTTTTCTTTTACTCATCTATACTCTCCAACTCTCATACACACAGATCCTTTCACACGAGAGAAAGAGCTGCTTTTGAAAATTACATACATCAAAGGAATATCCGTCTAGATTCTGAGGCATCAGATCCATGATGCAAATCTTGGTTCGTCATCTCGTGGAAGTTTACCAGACCTCTTAGAGCCTCAGTTCCCTAATCTAGAAAATGGGGTTGCTGCAAGGATCAAAGCTTACACCGATCCAGGGGCACACACGCGTCTGGCAGGTGTTCAGGGCAGAGTCAACGGAGGCTTCCGTCCCCGTCTAAGACAGCTCTGACTGCAGATGCTGGGCCCCACCCCCAGGTGGGCTGACCGAGGCCTCAAAGAATATGGCCACCAGGCAGGGTCAGGGTGGGGGCACAGGCTCAGCCCCAGCCCCCCCGGGCCTTCCTCCTCCCCAGGCCTTGGCCCTTGGCCGCTGACGCCCTGGCCTACCTTGCCGGGCTCTGCCTCGTCTGTCATGACCCCCGTCATGATGACGGCCTCATCCAGGGAGTAGAGCAGCCCTTCCACGAAGTGGTTCTCCGGCCGCTGGGACTCACGGGTGAACTTTTCGCAGATAGCCTCCAGGCCCCGCACTGGCTCAAACCGCAGCTTGACGTACTTCTTGGCGGGGATGATGCGGATCTCGGCGGCCACCAGGAAGCCCAGGGTCCCACAGGACCACGGCACAGCATAGAACAGGTCCGAGTTTTCCGACTATGAGGCAGAGTCAATACATGCTGAGAGCCTGCTTCCCGGACCCCGCCGTGTGGCACACAGTTAACAGGGGTGCAGAGAACCCAGGGTCTCAGCTTACTTCCTGCTCTGTCGCCATCTTGTCGTGTAAACCCTAACAAGGAACTTCAGAAACAGGACTTTCTGGGCCTGTATTCCCTCTGCAGCTTCAGCATGACCTGTGAACCTCTACTGCCCCCTGTACCAGGGATGCTCACAGAAAGCGCAGCCCCTCTCCTCTACCCCCCTGCAGCCCCCGGACCACAGGCTACCCAGGAAGAGGCCAGGACCAGCACTGCCCAAAGAGCCAAAACGGAGCGTAAAGGGCAAATGGTCCCAGGCCAGGCTAAAAAAAAGAGCTTCCTGAGGGTCAGGGTCGGCAGGGGACATTAAAATGGGCCATTACTAAGACTTACAAGCCTTTTTCAGTCTCTTAGTGGAATCCCCCCTGAAGCTCAGGGAGACCACTAACATTTCCACGTGAACAGGGAAGGAAAGTGAGGCTCTAACAGGCGACATGGCTCCCCCCAGGCATCCCACAAGTCAGCACAGAGAGGCCAGGGCTCAGGCAAGGTTGCCTAACTCCCGACCCAGCATTTTTCCTGCAAGACCTCATCTGGTTCCACAATCTGCTTTTAACCTTACCATTTCTTGTTCTGGTATTTGTCTTAGAGACAGACAACCGACTTTTCATCTGGCCATTCTAATTCAAGTTCTTCGATTCTCACAAAGCTCCTTTTGAATAAGTCCAGCCTTGTCTGGCCCTTTACCAAGAGGACGGTCCTGTGTGGTCTCTGCTCACGCTGCACACCCTTGGTATGGCTGTGGCGGAGGGCAGGGGGGTGGGGGTGGGGGACTGAAGCAGGGAAGCTCCACAGCAGGCTGGCAGAAGTCTCTGGAACAGCAGAAGTGGGCCATCTGGGGCCCCACCTAAGCACGCTGTCAGATAGCAGCAGTGATAACCAGGTGTCTGCCAGGTACCCAGCTCTCTGCTAGGAGCTCCACATATGGCTTCTCCTTTCTCTCCCTGACAATGCATTTGTCAGATGAGGAAAATGGGCCTTAGAGAAGGGAGGTCACTCACGAATGTTAGTCTCCTTTCTCTGCTGGGAATGAACAGGTCAGAAGGCAGGGCCCAGGCAAGTGTTTAGGAAAATGTGCCGAATTGCTGTGAATCCTGAAAGGGGTCTCTCTTGTCTAAGGCCACGGCTCTCAAGCCTGCCCTGGACTCTCTTCTGTGAGGCCAAAAACCCTGGTGGCTCTCTAAAACATTTTCTTGTAAAGAGTGACTTTGTCCCTGCCATCTGGGGGCCCCTTAGATATGCTCAGAAATCTGAGTTTGTTTAAAGTTTCAATCTTGTCCCACTCATCACGGTAACATGCCTTAAATGTTCGCATCCCACTTTGGGCAGTAGAATTATCTTTGTTTCTCCAAAACAGCCCCTCTTGCCACTGTTAGTTACACCTCACAACACCTGGCATAGAGCTCAGTGGCTCGGGCCCGACTTGCCCTACAGAGGCAGAATGGCATAATAAATGGCTAAGGGCATGGATCTGGGCGCCTGATAACTTGGGTTTGAATCCCAGCTGTGTGGGATTTCCTAGCTGTGGGAACTGGGGCAGGTTTATTAACCTCTCTGTGTTTTAATTTCCTATCTCTACAATGTGGCTAATAATAGGGCCTCATAAAGTTACTGAAGGGTTAAATGGCTTAATAGAGAGAGAGAGAGATGAAGCATTTTCAACAGTACCTGAGCACATACAAGAGGCCGAATTAATTTTGTTATTATTACAGATACAGACCCAGACTGACCAGGTGTGTTTGAAAGGAAGCACCCTCAGAGTCCCTACCTCCCCAACCCCAGGATCCTCGATGCCCAGGGAAGGCTGGTGGGGCTGTTCCCCATCTCTGAACTCACCGGCGTGCACCGCACAAAGCTGCCGTCGGCCAGGACCAGCTCGTAGGCAGTGCAAATGTGCTGGAACAGGCCGTACTTGTGGGATGATGACTCGATGCCCGTGCCCATGATCAAGCCCCCTGTGGAGACACACATGTTAGCCAGGCAGGGCCGTGGGGTGCAAGGTCGGGGGGATCGGGTAAAGGGCACTTCAACGGAGCTGGGGTTGCTCACAGCATGAGGGGGGTGTGATAGGGCTGGCCGCTTGGGGGAGATTTCCCATCTCTGTGGATCTGGAGGGCAGCAGAGGGAAGGAGGGGCTCGAACGGGAGCCTAGGGTCTTCCCCGATGTAGGGGGACCACTGGGAGCCCGTCAAGTGCACTCACACCCTCACGTCTGGCCAGACCCAGCCTTGATGCCCGGGTGCATTCATCTTAAGAGGGACCTTAACTAAACGGGGTCGGGGGGGTTGTCTTGGTGGCAGGAAGCTGTGCCTTGTGGGAACAGTTCCAGGAAGTGGAGGTGTTTCCCCTGGAGAAGGAAAGGCTTTGGGGACCATGAATCCTGCAGAGGGAGAGACAGACTAGACTTATTCTGTGTCCTCCTCAAGGCAGGACTGGAGGAGCGGACACGCGTCACGGGGATACAGATTTGCGCCAGGGAGGGGAAGATGCTGCCTGAGAGGCTGAGCTTTTCCAGGGACAGAAAGGCAGGCAGCCAACGCCCTGCCTTTGGAGCTGGGCGAGCAGAGAGTGACTTCTGTCACAGATGGAACAGCAGCGGCCGCCACACCGACAGGAGGTGGGCCGCGGTGCCTCAGCTCTGAGCCCCGGCCTGTCTTCAGTCCTCACCCACTGTGAGGTCATCGAGCTCGGGCAACACAGGCAGCGTCCAGCCAATGGAGGTCAGCAGGGCGGTCACCTGACCCATAGTCACCAAGGGCTCCACACGGACAATCTGTTGACACAAGAGAGACCCTGGGTCACCGGGAGGCCGCCAGGCTCACAACAAGGAAGGTGTCACCCCAGATCTTCCTACGTGATCACACAAGATTCCTACGTGCCCCTTGCAGCCTCTTGCTAGAACATGCCACTGCCTTTCATTATAGTGAGTGTGGTTTCTGGGGCTGGGTCTGCTCATGTTTGACTGTGTCCTTCCAAATATCTTTACACTTAATACTTAGTTTATTTCTCTTCCAGACTATCTTAGAAATACTCCCTTATTTGCAAGAAACGGCATATACGAAGAAGACAAAAGTCATCCATCCTACTTCTTCATGTCACCCTAGCTGTCAGTGTTAATCCCGTGGTGTCCTTATGTTCAGGCTTTTTCCCTGCATGCCTAAACTGCTATTTTGTATGTTGTAATATAACACACACACACACACACACACACACACACACACACACACAAGTTCAAGTGCATGTCCGCATACTTTTCTGTTTTGCTTTTTAAAATTTAACACTATGACCATCATCCCTTGCCATGGAATATTCTTAGAAACCACAACTCTTAATGGACACATCCATATACCAACATGTGGACTTCCACTTCCAGCCAAGGTGGAGCAACGGGGACCCCATTTACCCTGCTGCCCGAAAGCAAGAAACTGTGAAAACGAAACAAGAGTTTTCAACATAGTCGGCACCAGGCAATGAAGTTAGCGACCGCTGAGAGACAGGAAACAAATGAGGGAGGCTCTGTGAACGCCCAGGCTAATTCCCTGGAGTCAGGCAGAGCAGGCACGGGAAAGGCCGGGGAGCCCAGTGGACTCTGTGCTGAGCGCCGCAGAAGACCATGGTGACTAGGGTTTGCAGGACAGAGCACTGGAGAGGAGAGAACTGCACAGAGAGAAGACTCTGAAGGACTGCAGAGGATGCCCACCGAGCCCTCAACGGAGTACTGGTCAGTGTGCACGCATAAGGAAGTTACCTGAGGCTGAGGCCAGGGAAAGTGGCACCAGAAAGGGTAACAGGGAACAGGGCCAGGGGCTCACCCAGGGGAGGAAAGAATATCTGCTCTCACAAGCCAGACTGGAAAACCTCTTGGTTCACAAGGCGATGGGTAGAGTATGATCTTTTTTTTTTTTTTTAATGTATTATTAGCAGATGGACCACTGGAATCTTTTTTTTTTTTTTTAAAGATTTTATTTATTTATTTAACAGAGATAGAGACAGCCAGCGAGAGAGGGAACACAAGCAGAGGGAGTGGGAGAGGAAGAAGCAGGCTCATAGCGGAGGAGCCTGATGTGGGGCTCGATCCCATAACGCCGGGATCACGCCCTGAGCTGAAGGCAGACGCTTAACCGCTGTGCCACCCAGGCGCCCCGGGTAGAGTATGATCTTGCCTCAGCGGTGGGGATCAACTACCCTTAGATGACACGCTGCTCTGACCTCACCTGAAAAATCAAGACCCACCAGGATCAAACTATTTCCCAGTAATATAGCTGTGTCTCAGAACAAAGCTCAAGAAGATTTATAAGAATACAAAAATATCCAGCACCCAAAAATGTCAAAGTCACAATGTCTAGAATCCAATCAAAGTTTACCAGGTATGCAAGGAGGCAGAAAGATCTGACTCACAAGGAGGAAAATCAATCAATCTGCTTTGATAAAATAGGTCCAGGTTTTTTCAGGGATATTAAAATTAGCAAACAAGAACATTAAAATAATCATTATAAACCAGTAATTCTATGACTCTATTCCCCATATTCAAAAAGTCAAGTGGAGACATTAAAAAGATAGTAAAAAGATCCTTAATCAAACTTCCAGACATGAAAACAGCATCTGAGACGAAAGACACACTGGCCGGGATTGACCTTGCAGGAGCAAAGAGCAGTGCACTCAAGCACACAGCAACTGAGACTCTCCTAAACGGGACACAGAGAGAGAAAAAATGTTTACAGAATTTATGGGGCATCAGTGAGCTCAGCTGTGGAACAACTGCAAGGGGTCTCATAGCAAAGGTGCTATTCCGGAAAGAACCGGAAGTATATTATTGCTTACAGTTCTTAAAATATTCATGACACAGGATGCGATCACTTGAAGGTAGGCTGTGATAAGGGAAATGCAAACTATAAATCCTAAAACAACTGCTAAAAGAACAAAACAAAGAGTTACAGCTAATAAGCCAACCAAAGAACTAAAGTAGGATTTCAAAAATTATTCAGTAATCCGAAAGACAGAAAGAAAAGAAAAGAAAAGAAAAGAAAAGAAAAGAAAAAAAGAAAAGAAAAGAAAAGAAAAGAAAAGAAAAAGGGAACAAAGAACAAAGGGGCAAACAGAAAACAAAGAACAGGGGTGCCTGGGTGGCTCAGTTGGTTAGGCATCCAACTCATCCAACTCTTCCTCTCCTCTCCTCTCCTCTCCTTTCCTTTCTCCTCTCCTTTTCTTTCCTTCTTTCTTTCTTTCTTTCTTCCTCTCTCTCTTTCTTTCTTTCATTTTATTTATTTATTGAGAGAGAGAGAGAGAGGGAGAGGGAGAAGCAGGCTCCCTGTTCAGCAGGGACTCAATCCCAGGACCCTGAGATCATGACCTGAGCCAAAGGCAGACACTTAACCGACTGAGCTGCCCAGGCGCCCCAAGCATCTGATTCTTCTTGACCTCTGCTCAGGTCTTGATCTCAGGGTCCAGCGTGTTGTGTTCCCCACTGGGTGTGGGGCCTACTTAAAAAAAAAAAAAAATAGAACAAGGTGGCAGATTTAAACCAAACCTTATTGATAATAACATTAAATGTAAATGTGTGTGGGTTTTTTTTTTTTTCTTTTACAGAGTGTGAACAGGAGAGGGGTGCAGAAGGAGAGGGAGAGAATCTCAAGCAGACTCTGTGCTGAGCGTGGAGGCTGACACAGGGCTGGGTCTCACGACCCTGAGATCACAACCTGAGCCAAAATCAAGAGTTGGATGCTCAACCGACTGAGCCACCCAGCTGCCCCATAAATGGTTTTAACATCTTGATTAAAAGGCAGAGATTGTCAGATCGTGTTAAAAAGCAATACCTAACTATATGCTGCCTTCAAGGAACAGACTTTAAATATAAAGGTACACCATGCCATCACTAGTCAAAAGAGAGCTGGGGTGGCTTTTTTATAATATCAGATCAAGTTGATTTCAGAGCGAAGAAGGGAACTAGAAATAAAACCAGTCATTTCATAATGGTAAAGGGATTCATCAAGAGGACATAAAAATCCTAAACATTTATATACCTCTTAACGGACCTTCAAAACACATGAAGCAAAACCTGATGGAGCTACAAGAGAAATAAATCCACAATTACAGGCAGAGATTTCAATACGTCTTTCAATCATTGATAGAACAGAGAGAAAATTCGTAAGACTATAGAAAACTTGAACAACATTATCAACCACCTTGAGCTAATTGACATCTATAGTACACACCACCCTGAAACAGCAGACTATGCCCTTTTAAAAAAATGCACATGGAACACTTACCAAGACAGCCCATTTTCTGGGCCATAAAGTGTCTCAATAAGTTGAAAAGCATTCTAATCATATAAAGTATGTTTTCTAACAATAACTGAATTAAATTAGAAATTGGCAATAGCTGGGGCGCCTGGGTGGCACAGCGGTTAAGCGTCTGCCTTTGGCTCAGGGCGTAATCCCAGCGTTATGGGATCGAGCCCCATTTCAGGCTCTTCTGATATGAGCCTGCTTCTTCCTCTCCGACTCCCCCTGCTTGTGTTCCCTCTCTCGCTGGCTGTCTCTATCTCTGTCCAATAAATAAATAAAATATTTAAAAAAAAGAAAGAAAGAAATTGGCAATAGAAAGATCTCTGGAAAATTCCCAAATATTTGGAAACTGAATAACAGGCTTCTCAATAACCCGTGGGTGAAAGCACTATCAAAAGGGAAGCCAGAAAGTATTTTGAACTGAAGGAAGATGGAAAGATTCCAAATTTGTGGGATGGTTTTAAAACACTGCTTAGGGGGAAATTTATAGCACTAAACACCTAAGGTCTAAGTCAATGACCTCAGCTTTCACCTTAAAAAACTAGACCAAGAAGAGTAAAATTAAATGCAAATCAGTAAAAGAAAGGAATTCACAAAGATCAAAACAGAAGTCAATGAAATAGAAAACAAAGTAAAAACAGAGAAAAATCATTGAAACCGAAAGCTACTTCTTTGAGAACTTCAGTATAGTTGATTAACCTGTAGCCAGACTGGTCAGGAAGAAAAGAGAGCAGTCACACATGACCAACACCAGGAATGAAACATGTGACATCACTACAGACGTTACAGGTGTTCAAAAGACAGTAGGAATATTATGAATAACCTAATGTCATTCATTATACCACTTGAAATAAAAATACCTTTAGAGACACAAATGCCAAAGCTCACCAAGAAGAAACAACTAAAGAACCACAGGGCTATTAAAAATATTAATTTGTAGATAAAAACTTGCTCACAAAGAAAACTCCAGGCCCAGATGGCTTTACTGGTTAATTCTACTAATTATTGCATAAAGAAATAATACCAATTTTATACAAACTCCTCCAGAAAAATGAAAAGGAAGGAATACTTTCCAACTCATTTTTAGGGACTTATGAATCTACAGTAATCAAAACAGTATGGTATTGGCATACAGATGCGCAAACCGATCAACAGCCCCGAAGAGTCCAGAAATAGAACTATGTATATGGACAACTGATTTTCAACAAAGGAACAGAGGCAATTCAGTGGAGAAAAGAGTATCTCTTCAACAAAAGGGACTAGAATAGGATATCCACATGCAAAAAAAATTTTTTTTTCACCCATATTTCATACTATATGCAAAAATTAACTCAAAATGGACATGGTCCTAAATGTAAAACAGAAAACCATGGTAAAACAGGATTAGGGCAAGACGTCTTAAATAAGAAATCACAAACACGATCTATGAAAGAAGAAATTAATATATGGGACTCCACCAATATTAAAAACTTCTGGTTTTCAAAAGAGAAGTCAAAAACTGGGAGAAAATATTTGCAAATTGCGTATCTGATGAAGGACTTGTTTCTAGGACATAGAATTAGAAAACAAACAACCCAATACAAAAATCTAGCAAAAGATCCGAACAGGTACTTCACCAAAAAAGATCTACAAATGGCAAATATGCACATGAAAAGATGCCCAACATCATTAGTCATTGGGAAAATGGAAGTTAAAACCACAATGAGCTACCACTACACGCCTATTAGAATGGCTAAAATTAAGAAGACCAACCGTACTAAGTCTACGATGATTTGGAACCACTGAAACACTTGTGGGAATGCAAATGCTACAGCCACCTTGGAAAACAATTTAACAGTTTCTTAAAAAGTTAACCATACACCTCTCGTATGATCCAGCCACTCCACTTCCAGTTATTTACCCAAAAGAAACGAAAAGGCTATCTCCATACAAAGAATATACATAAAGGCTCCTAGCCACTTTCTTGGTCATAACCCCAAACTGGAAACGACCCAAACGTCCATCAGTAAGTGAAGGCATAAACTGTGATCTCTGCATACAATGGAATACTACTCATCAGGAACGCAGAATGGACTTCTGATACGTTTCAACACCGATGAGTTTCAAAATAATTATGCTGAGCGCAAGTTGCCAGACAAAATAAAAAAGAGTACATAATGCCTGATCCCACTGATACGAAACTCTAAATACAAATTAGTCATGCAAAGCAGGTCATTATTGGCCTAGGAATGTGGGGGTGGGGTGGGGTGGAAGGAGACAGGGAGGGGGCTAAACAGGGATTAACAAGGGGCACAAAGAAACTTTTGGGAGCAAAGGATATGTTCATTGTCTTGGTGGTGGTAATGGCTTCACGGTTGCGTACATATGCCAAAATTTATTATCGCTGGACACCTCTGTAGTATTGCATACCAAGTGTGTGTCAATAACGCTGCTTAGGAAAAAAGGTAAGACAAAGGAACGTTAAGCAATGTGGCCAAGGCCTCACAACAAAATGCCATCATGTGGCTATATCATATCTAATAACTTCTTACCATTAGGGTGTTGTGCTGTCTTCCATTAGAAATAAAGCTGTGATGGGAAGGAAGGAAGGAAGGAAGGGAGAGAGGGAGGGAGGGAGGGAGGGAGGGAGGGAGGGAGGGGTGACACAATCCCTCTGTGTTGTCTTTGATTTAAACTTATTTCTTTTTTCTTGTGCCAGGTTTCAAGAAAAATTACTGAGTAGGCCAAAGAGTATGCACATGTGTAAGGCTATTAACAAGTGGGTCCCCAGAAAGCCCGGAAGAGGGGCGCCTGGGTGGCACAGCGGTTAAGTGTCTGCCTTAGGCTCAGGGCGTGATCCCGGCGTTCTGGGATCGAGCCCCACATCAGGCTCCTCCGCTGGGAGCCTGCTTCTTCCTCTCCCACTCCCCCTGCTTGTGTTCCCTCTCTCGCTGGCTGTCTCTATCTCTGTCAAATAAATAAATCTTTTAAAAAAAAAAAGAAAGCCCGGAAGAAGGCCCACCCTCCCCTCCACCTCCATAGCCCATTGTTTTTACCAGCACACTTCCTTATTGGGAAGGGATAAATAGGTCCCATTTTGTCTCTCATCTTTGCCCACGATTTCCCCATCCTTTTTTCCCGTGGAACTGCTGACAATCAACGAGTCTCCCTGAGTTCAGTGTGCCCACCTGGGGGATGGGCTCTGACTGATCGCTTCCAAAGCTATGGGGTTTTGAGGGAGGGCAGAGCCTTCTGCGAGGACCGGTATCCTCTTGGCTACAGTTGTCTCCCTGTGAGTCACTCACACCAGGGATGGCGCCCCGCCCGCTCCCAGAGCCCGGGAACGGGCCCCTCACCTGTTTCTTGGTGTCCACCTCCAGAATGTCCATCAGGTTGATCATGATGTTTTTGTGTGTCTTCTTGTACTTCCCAACCCGCAGCGAGACAGTGAGCCAGCCAGGGCGTCCCGTGCACATGAAAGTCTTGCTCCCCTGCTCCTTCCATTCCCGCACCTGCAACCGTGGGACAGAGGCTCAGCTAGCCCCGCCGGAGGGTCCCCAGAGCGGCTGGCAGCCCTGCTTTCAGGAGAGGAAGCTTGGAGGGATGCCTTCGTGTGTCAACAAACATTTACAGAGCCCCTGCCACCTGCCGGGCCCCGGAAGGCACACAGCCCTTTCCCTCTGGAACCTCCTCGGCCGGCGAGGCCGACGGAAAGGCTGGGGTGCTGCCACGCCACCAGCAGCAGAAAGAGCGAAAACCCAGGAGCAAAGTGCTTCTGTAACCCGCCCTACCTGGGCAGCTTAAGGAAGGCTTTGTAGCGGTAACGATACAGCTCTACGAGTGACTAGCACCTACTGCGTGCCCCCACTGTGCCAGGCACCCAGGCACCCACTATACACTGGCTCATGTACTCCTCACAACAACCCCGGGCGGGGGGGGGGGAGCATGGCTAGCCCCCTCTTGCAGGGGAGAAAGCTGAGAAGCAAAATCACTTGGTCCCTCAACAATGAAGGGCAGAGCCCAGATCCACGACCAGGGCTGTCCGACTTCGGGCCTGGAAAGACAGATGGGCTTGTGTTAATAGTCAAGAACAGAATAACAGGTAACACTTCCTGGGCTTATGTGCCAAGCCCCGTTCTAAGTATGGGCATGTGTTAACTCACATGCCGTCGCTCGGACGGGGAGAGAAGGGGCAGGGAAGGACCATCAAGCCGATGGAAGGAAGAGCTTTTACAAAACCTCTACTGTAAGTGACTGCGGCACACACACAGAGAACAAATGGCCCGGGAGATGCCAAGCCCATCAGGAACACAGGAGGAAGTCTTCCCTCCCTGCTGAGATGGACATCTGTTGCTGCGGCCTCTGACCACCCGTCTTCTCTTCATATGCTTCTAACAGTCCCATCTTCCTTTGGTCCAGGTGAGGTTGAGTCTCCTCCTGCCCCCGAAGGTGGGCACAGGACTAAGGTCTGATTCCATCCTTCTGGCCATAGTGACCGGTTCAGGGACGGGCCTAGGGTCCAAGTCAAGACCGCAAGGCCAGTTCTAGGAGACGCACTCTCCTTTTAGTGGGATTGCTGAGCTGGTTGGATGCAACTGCTGGGGTTTCCACAGGGAGATCAGCCTCCCTGAGAATGAAGTCGACCCAGAGGAAGGTCGAGCCAACAGACGGCAGATGGATGGAAAGCTGGAGATAGGGGGACAGGGGCTCCTGCGTCCAGTCATACCTGAGCCACTTTTATTCCTGGGCTTTTCAGGACCTAGGTCAACAAAATCCCTCTCTGCTCAGGCCAGTCTGAGTTGAGTTCCTATCACCTGCAACCAAGAGTCGTGGAGAAGTCTGTGTTGAAACTGACCGGGCGAACACCTCAACATGGGGGAGAATTTTCCTAACCATCCGAGGCCAGGGTGCCCTGTGAATACAGGTGTACGAGCAGAGGAGGCTTACTGAGGAAGAGATTCCTGTGAGGGGACCAGAGGAGGGATCCCCTGATCATCGGGTCCCCAGCTAACTCTGCGATCCCAGGGCTTCATAGGCACTCAGTGGTGTGGGAAACGGATTGTGGGTGCTGCATGCCAGCTGTTGGGTGGGCCACATGAAGTGAGCGTGGAAGCCTTAAAGTCTGAACCACCGGTTGGACTGGATCCTGATGGGAACCGGGCAAGAATCTGAGCTGGGAGGCAAGGCCTTACAAAGTTCCTCTTGTGAGTATGTGCAAGCCAGAGAGAGGTGGGGCGGGCCACAAAGAAGGGCAACCAGTCAGAGGGCTATTATCACAAGCCAGGTGAAAGGCAACAGAACCAAACCTACTGGGTGGAATAGGATGGGATGGGAAAGGAGAAAGGTCAGAGTTCAGGCTCTAAAACCAGGCTGACCTGGGTTCCAACCCCATTTACTAGTTAGATCACCTTGAACACAGGACTACCGCTTCAGCCTCAATTTTCCCATCTGCAAAACAGGTATAAGACCTGTTGGGGTTGCTGTGAGATTAGAAATGACAGACATCAGGGGCATGGGCTGTGGCACATGGCAGGTCCAGGGCGGTGGGCTGGTTTGGCCGAGCCCCTCGTCTTCCTGTCCAGGGAGAACCTTTGGCTTAGTTCAGATAAACAAGGGCTTCATACACATTTGGTGGTGTGGGAACGGATTGTGGGTGCTGCCTTCCAGCTGCTGGGTGGGCCGCATGAAGTGAGTGCGGAAGCCTTAAAGCCGGAACCACCAGTTGGACTGGATCCTGATGGGAACCGAGCAAAAATTTGGGCCGCAAGAATTTGGGCTGGGAGGCCATGTGGTACAAAGTCCCTGGGCTGCTCTGGGCCAGGCCCCAGGGGTCAGAGGTGAGCTGGACAACGGTCCCTGCTTTCTAGAAGCTCACACTCGGAGTGGAGGGGAATGGGGGAACGATAAACAAGTAAATGGGAGTATCTGAACCCGTGGAAAGAGTTAGGAAAGAGGGTGCAGTTGGGGACGGAGGGTAGGAGGGCTCTGGAGCTGTGACTGTGACCGGCCGAACCCAGGGCAGCTCAGGCAAAGCGGTTGCAGATGTTGCATCCTGCCACCAGCCCGAGGTCTCATCCCTCCTAGGGGTGCCCCTCAGCATGCATCTGCCCACCCTTGCTTGCAGAACCCACCACTGCGCCCACAGAACATGGAGGCTGTTACACCTGCGCTGAGCGCAGCGGCGGGGAAACAGCAGCTCTTTGCAACCCGACACTCCGAAGAGCAACGTAAGGAGGGGCAGAGGGAGCCAAGAAAATGCCCAGGCCCAATGCCCACACCAACCCTGGGCACGGAGGAGGCTCCACTGTGAGCAGCAGCAGGGCACAGGCTCTGTGGGCGCCGGGAAGCCTCCTCAAGCAGTGAGCGCAGGGCCCACGGCCGCGAGGCTCTTCACCCTGGCTCAGGGCTACCTACTCACTGTGGTCCTCCGTTCCAAGTAAGTCAAAGGCTCCTTGCTGCTACAGGGTAAACTTTAAACTCAAGACCCCGCCCCAACCTAGTTCCGATGGGACTTTCCAACCTTCTCCCCTTCTGGGCCTTGGCTCACACTCTACCCTGCACCTGACACACCTCGCTCCTATCAATTCCCCCACTTCCCAGTCTCTAGAGCCAGATCCACCTCCCAGAAGCCCTTCGGTTTCTGAGATCGCTCAGGCCGGAGGCAGCCACCTGTGCACGGCTCACCTTCCCCTATCTCGTGATCCTTTATATCCCTCTGGGGAACTCGCACGTGCTCCGCACAGAGTAGACACTCCATAAACACCGAGCAACGTTTGGTCCCCTGAATGCCTTTGCTCACTCCGTTCCCTCCCTGGGAGGCCCCCACTACCACATTTTGAGTTCAAATCCCCCTCCAACGCCGCCTCCTCGGGGAAGTCTGGGCTCCCGGTGCACCTCACGCCACCTCGAGCCCGGCGCGGAGCTCCCAGCGCACACCGCCGAGTCCCGCGGACCCGCTCCCGCCCCGCCCGGCGCCGCTCACCTGCTTCTGGATGTCCCGCACGCGCTGCCCGTGCAGCCGAGGCGCGCTGCTGAGCTTGAACACCACCCAGGCGCGCACGTAGTAGTAGATGTCGAAGATAAGCGAGAGCGGCAGGAGGAAGAGGCACACAAACACCCAGCGCTGGTGGATGAGCACGAACTCCAGCCCCTTCACGCGGACCCAGAGCAGGAAGAGCAGCGCGCACACGGCCAGCGACACGGCGGGCTCCATGGTGGGGCCGGCAGCGCGCCGCGCGGGGGAGGGGGCTGCCGGCTCGCGCCGCCTGTCACCGCCACCCGCTCCGCGCCTGCCTGCGCCCGCCTGCGCCCGCGCCGCCCGCCGCCCGCTCCCGGGGAGTCGGGGGCGGGGGGG
>NW_024423564.1:60008448-60061655 GCF_017311325.1 Ursus maritimus | reverse complement strand
GGGGGGGGGGGGGGGTCGCCTCGCCGCCTCTCGATTGGCTCGGGTCGCAAAGGTTCGGTGGGCCGAGACCCGGCTGGCGACCAATGGCGAGCCGCGCCGGGGATCGGACCAGGAAGCCGCTGCTTTTATTGGCTGCGGGAGTCAGGCCGCTCCACCCTCTTCTCGCGGATGCGCCGGGAGGGGTGGTTGGGTGATACGCGCGCTGGTGGGGTCAACTGCGCCCTGCGGCGAGGGAGGCTGCAGGGGCGCCGGCGGCCGCCGTGAAGGGGCCCGGTGCTGCCGCAGCTCCTCCTTAGGTGGCGCCTCCTCGAGGGTCGCGTTATGCGGTCGCGCGTTGGGTTGCCTCCGAAGGGGTGCGTTGGGGGTGCCCCAGGGCCCTGGGTCAGTCACCCTGCAGCTTGGCTGAGGACTCCCGACCCGGCCAGGGAGAGTGCAAACTTGGCCTTGACCGCGGCATTCAGGTCTCTCCGTACCCGCAAGGCCACGCGATGCCCCTTTTCATTTCTCGAGGCGCTCTCTGTAGATGCATTTGAGTTATACAGCAGTTCTGGACGGTGGGCACCCTCGCCCCTTTCGCACTCGGCTGAGGCAGATAGGGAGGACTGGAGGGCAAAGAATGAAGGAAGGACCCCCAGCCGCTGTGAATGCTCTAGCTGCCGCTGCGCCGGCCTGGGGGTGGGGGTGGGGGCGGGGGCGGGGGTGGGGGTGTAGCGTGCTCCGGAGCGGCCAGTACCGAGGAGCAGTGACTGTTACCAGCAAAAGGTTAAATCCAGTGTCATTTGCGTTTCACCTCGATTCTTAGACCGTTACCTCTTCTGAAATTTTAGAAAAGTGTAGGAGGTTTTTATTTTAGGAGCTAAACCTGACCGATGAGGTCCTATCTACACTGGGCTTTGCTCACGAATCCACTTTCTTTCATCTTTGCCGGAACATGCACTCTTAGGAGGTTCCCTGGCCCCATTTTTTCAGTGCCTTTGCTCCAGCTGACACCTCCGGAATGCCCTTACCCATCCCCTTAATAGAGCTAAACTTATACATCCTCAAAGCCTGCTCGGGGCCACCTCCAGAACTACATTTATGGCACTTCCTTCCCCTTTCAGGTGCTCATAAAATAAAGTGCACCCCTCATGATGCTTAACGCGTTATTTTCTAATTGTCTGTTTATGTGTCTCTCATCCTGGCAGACTGAGCTTTAGGGCACACGATGTCTCCTCTTCATTGGCTTTTGTGTTCCCAGTTTCTAGCACGTAGACACCCCAGGGCTCGTTGACCAATGAACGAATGAACAATGTAGGAGGATCAAATATTGCGTAATGATCAAAGTCCAGATGGTGAAAGGCTCTTTGCATTGGGCTTTAAAAATGAATAGTCTTAGACCTGTGCTGTCTTATACAACAGCTACTAACTACTGGTATGTGGCTTATCTAAATTGAGATGTACTTTTAAGTGTAAAACACACTGGATTTCAAAGGCAGTTCAGAGAAGAGAAGGCAAAATATTTCATTAATAATTTTTATATTGATTATATGTTGAAATGATGTTTTGATGTACTGGGTTAAATAAAATATTAAAGTTGATTTCACTTGCTGTGTTTACTTTTTAAAGGTAGCTACTAAAAAATTTAAAATTATAGATTGTTTCAAGTTATATCTCTAGATCTCTCTCTCAAATAAATGAATAAACCTTGAAAAAAAAAAAGCTTAACCGTTCTGAGTATTGTTGGGGTAGGAGGTAATCTGGAAAGTTACAGTCCACCTAAAAATCAACTTTGGACTAAAGTGTTTAATGCCTTGCAGGAGAAACCACGAAATTACTGGTAATCAGAATAGTTTTACCCTTGGGAAGAGGATGAGGACACCTCAGTAAGTAAATAAGACTGAGCTTTAGGGGACAACTCTCAAAAAAGAAAATCAATGAAAAAGTGCTCAGAACAGTTGTTAACCCAGCCTGCATCTTCTCATTCTCTCTTCCTACCTACCCACCTGCTTCTTTGATTCTTTTTTTGTGTCTCCATAAACCTCAACCTTTTGGGCTGCTATTGCTGAGGCAAGAAAAATAGTAACCTCAAGTTGGGCCAGTTAATTAATATTATCTTTTAAATTAACATAGAGTGAAGGTGCTTATCATTAGCATACAGTTTATGAATTTTAGCACAGGTAAGGGTTCTTGTAACCACCAACACAATGAAGATCTAGATAGTTTCATCACCCCAAAAAACTCCCTCCTTTGAAGTCACATCCTTCCCCCACCTTCAGCCCATGAAGACCACTGCTCTGTTCTCAGTAGTACAGTTTCTTCTTTTTCAAAGGTCAAGGTAATACCAGTGGAATCATGCAGTTTGTTATCTTGGGCCCATGGATTTCTTATAGTGGTAAAATACCGTAACAATGATCATTTTGACTATTTTTAAGCGTACAGTTCGGTGGTATGAAATACGTTCACATGGAACGCCTGGGTGGCTCAGTCGGTTAAGTGTCTGCCTTCAGCTCAGGTCATGATCTCAGGGTCCGCTCAGTGGGGAAGTGGGGAGTCTTCTTCTCCCTCTCCCTCTGCTCCTCCCCACCCTCTCTTGTGCATCTTTTCATGTGCTTATTGGCCATTCAAATGGAGAAACGTCTTCTGAAATCCTTTGCCCATTTTTGAACCTTTTTTTTTATTGTTGAGTTTTAGGGGTTCTTTATGTATTCTATATATTAACCCCGATCAGACATATGATTTGCAGATACTTCCCTCCATTCTGTGGGGGGTAGGCCCATTAATTTTTGCCCAAGTCAAGGAAGCTTCCTTTTTTTTTTTTTAAAGATTTTATTTATTTATTTAACACAGACAGAGACAGCCAGCGAGAGAGGGAACACAAGCAGGGGGAGTGGGAGAGGAAGAAGCAGGCTCATAGCGGAGGAGCCTGATGCGGGGCTCGATCCCACAACGCTGGGATCACGCCCTGAGCCGAAGGCAGACGCTTAACCACTGTGCCACCCAGGCGCCCCTCAAGGAAGCTTCCTTAGACGAGGAGTCTCCTCATGAATGCACATTATTGTTAATAAAGGTGCATTATTTACATGAAAGCTTAGGAATGGGATGTTCTGGTTAACACGTTCTCAGATCAACCGGAAAGTAAGTAAAATCCCCTGTACAGTTTGACAATGTAGCAGTCTTTCTAAAATGTGAGTCCCTATTTCTTTCATAACGAATATAACCTAATGAACACAAATAAATTTTTTGTTAAGGAGCTCAATGAACACCAGAGTCCTAGCAAAGAGCATTCTCTTACATTTGTACATTACAGCTACTGAGATCATTTGGTCCTTACAACGGTTCTGAGGGGTAGCAATGCAAAGGACTATTGATCCACATTGTTTTTAATAAATGGCTATACGCAGACTTGGGGGGCCTAAGTGACCTGCCTGATCAGTGTCTTATTCTGGTGAATAGATAAGCCAAAATATGGCTCCCATCTTCTGGATCTTTCCATCATTGGAATATGTTCCCTCGATTATTGGGTGAAACACTATTTCCTTGATTCGGTTCCATTGATATAAAGTGGAAGTTTAAGACTTGGGTTTCTTGAAGTGTAGTCTTACAGACCACCCACATCAGAATACACGCTAACATGCAGGGTTCTGGACTCATACATCACATTGAATCTAAATCTTCAGAGGTGAGGCCCAGGAATTGGCTTTTAACAAAGGTTTCCAAGTTATGCTTATGCTTGCTAACAATTAGGACATTGGACTGAATGTTTATTGACTCTGAAACTTCTCTAAGAATGTTCTTTGTTATTCTTTTAAGACCTAGTAAGAGGTTCCTTTCCCTTGCAAAGTGCAGCTTTCACCTCAAAGTTTATCCACAAAACTATAAGCTAACTTCCAGATAGTCAAGATTTTATTGTCTTATTACCTTGACTTTCTTAAGGACAGTAAGCAGTTTTCCAAGTTTCCAAGACAAGACCTTAATTTGATTGTAGGGGAGTTGGCTTTCCCACGCTAGTGGATGGAGTCATTCATTCATTCATTCATTCATTCCTTCACTCAGTCTCTCACTTGTGATGCTTTTGGCTGCAGGTAGCTCAAAGAGTTGCAACAAGAAGGGTGTTTATATTCTCCTGGAGCAAGAAATCTGAACGTACGTTGACCCAGAGTTGGTTAATTCACTGGCTCAATGATATTTCGAAAGACCCAGTTCTTCCTATCTTCTCAGACTCTGAGAATGACCCTGTCATTCCCAAGATAGCTTCTATAATGATGGCCAGAGTGTCCATGGTTCCAGCAGATAGAGCAACATCCAGCAGTTGAAGGGGAATTGATTCTAGGTGGAGAATAACGGTGTCTATAGCCATTCATTCAGTGATTACTGATGTGTAGGAACTGTGAAAAGTACTGGGGATATAGTAGTGAACTAGACACAGTCCATTCTCTGACAGACCATTGTGGGAGATCTGGACCAATCAAGAAGCAATTATAAATCACTGTAAGTACTACAATAAGGAATTACGTGGTCCTAGGGAGACAGGCGACGAGTCATTTTTATACGCAGTNNNGCAGGGCTTCTGGGAGAAATTAATGACTCAGCAGACACGCAGTGGAATGAATAGGATGAATAGGAGTTAGCCAGGTGAGTTATTTGGGTCCAAGGGAATGAGAGCAGTTCAGGAGAGGAATGCTGTCCAGAGAAAACTGAAATTCACCTATTTATGGTCGTACTTCTAGAAGTATCTTTAGGCCCACGTACACATATTTATATGATTTTACAAAACAAGATCAACTCAACGTGAGCTTTATAATTTGCTTTTTAAAACTTAACCACATGCTATAGACATTTTTAACGGCTTCTTTGTAGTTCAATGTGTATGTGTGTGCATACATAGATAGGCGTGTGTGTGTGTGTGTGTGCGTGCATGGGTATTGCTTAATAAGAGATTGCTTAATGTAGCCAATCAATATGCTATTAAAGGACATTTAAGTTGTTTCCAAAGTTTTGTTACGATGGGCAAAGTTCCAGTAAATTTTCATTATCACACATGTTTTTGAACTCATGAAATCTTAACTTTCTTTTGATAGTTTAAAACTGATTGCCAAATTGCTCTCCAAAAATGCTATCCACAGAGTCTAAGAGTAACATTTTCCCCACACCCTTACTAACATTATGAAATGTCACGGTTACTTTTTTTTTTTTAAGTTTATTCATATCTCTGCACCCAACGTGGGGCTTGAACTCACCACCCCGAGATCAAGAGTCTCACGCTCTACCGATTGAGCCAGCTGGACGCCCCGTCATGGTCATTTTAACTGTAGTAACTGCAGACCCGGTAACTGGTTGTGCCATTTGGCCTGTCCCGTGTCTCTCATAGCACACATGCCAGCAGTTTGCTTGAGACGAGCCGCGACAAAGGACATTCAGCCACTGGTCTCCTTTTCCAGCTTGCTGTCATGAACAGTCCTCAGGGCTTTCTAGATAGGAAGGACTGAAGCCAATGTCTCAGAATGACCGGTCTTGGCGCAGAAATGACGGCATTGCATTTCGATCCTTGGCACCGGCAGCCCAGAGCACTTCCCCGCTTTACCCTCCTTCCCAAGGGCAGCTCTCCTAATCTCCAGGTGCCCAGGGCCCAGCACGAGGTCAGTGTCCTCAACTCATCTGATTCCCAATTTGATCCTCGAATGAGAATAATTTCAATTTCTTCGAACAATGTCAGAACATCCCTTAAACCAAAACTATCAGCAGATAAGCACTGCCTACAGACAATAACACCTCTATCTCTTCATTTATTCGGTGGCCAGGCTTTAGCTGCTCACTGTCGGCAACAGCAGTGAACCAGATAGAGTAAAGGCTAGCCGTGCCCATTTCATTCTGACAGTCCTATCTGAATCCTGACTCCCATGTATTAACCCGGGGCAAAGTTACTTCACTGCTCCAGATAAGTTCCGGCATGTAGTGAGTTTCCAGTGAGAATTATCTGTCATTACCATTTCCCAACAGAAAGGGGCAACTCTCCTTGATCTTTTACTGATTCTGTGCCCTTACCCCTTGTAAGAGATAAATGGTTTCAAAGTCACAGGCTGTTGACTTAAATTGATGCGTAAAATGAAACCACTGATTTAATAAACTCGGGAGCCTGACGTTCTTTGGATGATGGGCAGAGGAACAAGCTGATACATGAAGGGACAGCTGTGTGGTGGGAGAGAACCGCAGAGGTATTGCGATTGCTACGTGGGAACAGAAAAGCAGCCTGGGCAGTTTAATGAGGGACAAACAGTCCTCTCTAAGGACCCTCCCTGAGGGCATGGTTGCGGCTCTGAGAGCTCGTTATGGTAATAGATGTGCCTAATGATCACTGGAAGCGTCAATAAAAGATCAAATATGTTCCGAGCAAGCTGTTCAGCCAGGCAAAGAGGTGTGTAATGCCTTTTTAAAAGACACCTGAACTTCACTTTGGAAGGGATCTCTTTGAGAAACCACTTTGCCTAAACTCTTACTCACCCAAGGGCCGGGTGTCCTCAATTTTAGGAGTACATGGACCAAAAAGATTGCTTAAAAAATTGAGGACCATCCCACAGTTGCCAGTCTGTGATTCTGTCATGTGAAGAAACCAACGAACCGGGCGCCCGGGTGGCTCCGTCTGCTAAGTGTCTTGTCTTTGGCTCAGGTCATGATCCCAGGGTCCTGGGATCCAGCCCCAGGTCGGGTTCCCTGCTCAGCGGGGAGCCTGCTTTCTCCCTCTGCCTCTGCCCCTCCCCGCACTCGTGCGCGCATGTGTGCTCTCTCTCTACCTCAAAATAAATACATAAATAAAATCTTAAAAAAAAAAAAAAACAACAAACCGAAGAACCACCACCTCTTGGTCCTCCTTACACGAAAGAAAGAAAATCTCAATACCAGAAAAAGTCAGAAGGTCATAGTCTCAGAATAAAGAACAGTCCTTCGAATTGAACACATATAGCATTGTGAAACACTGATGCATTTCATGAACCAACCAAACAGGCCTGGGATTTAGAAACGGCTGCTTTCTTGAGGGTGTAAGGGTCCCCAAGCATACACCTGGACCAGCCGCAGCATATCACCTGGGGACTGGTTACAGACACAAAGTCTCAGACCCCACCCTAGGTCTTATGAAGCAAAATTTCTGGAAGCAGACTCATCGATCTGTGTTTTAGCAAGCTGTCAGAGTGATTCTTACACACCCCCATGGAAGACTTGCTGTCATAAACCTCCCTTCTAAATGGATTGCACAAGTTTTCTCTGGAAACCCTCCAGTAACGCAATCCTGCCACCTCAAAAGGAGCCTCTCTCAATGTGAGTCACCTCAGGTGGTTAGAAACTCTGAGAGTAGCCTCCTTGGTCCCGGTTCTGCCCTTCCGAGCCACACAGAATGAGTCTTCCCTGTCTCCTCCCATTTGACAACCCTGTACATTTGAAGGTGACTATTACTGCTGCCGTCCTCCAGGTAAAACCCGCCACTGCTCTTTACTGGTCCTCACATGATGTCATCTCTAGTCTTTTCGTCAGCCTGAATGCCCTCATCTGAAGGCCCTTTTAGTATTATTATTAACAACCAGCACTTACCAAAGACCTGTGACGAGGTGACAGGCACTGTGTAGGGATAACCCACGCACTCCCACGCGTAATCACCTCCGCAGCCCTCAGAGTCGGTCTGCGGTCTCCACTCCACAGAAAGAACAGAAACTTGGGTGGTCAAGCAACACGCCCGACAGCACTCGGCTCGTGAGTAGTTGAACCAGGATTCCGCGTTCCGCTCTACCAGGCTGCTGGTACATTTCCATCAAAAGCTTGTTAATTTAGGGGAGGCCGAGCCAGGAAGAGATGGCCATGAGGGCTGAGTATGCAACATGCAGGGCACAGCATGGACTCTGCAGTCAAACAAATCGGGGTTGAGTTCCGTTTTCTGCAGATACTAATTATATGACCTTGGGTGTGTTTCCTATTTGCTCAAAGCCTTCATTTCCCCAGCTGTACAATGAGGGTAATGATAGTTTCCACCTTCATAAGGCTGCTACGAGTAGTAAATGAATTAGTGCTTATAAAGCACTTAGCAAAGTGCTCAGTATGTAGTAAGGACTCAGCAGATATCTCTGTTATTATTGAATAGATGTACTCAGCAATTATATCATTATGATATGGATGGGTCGCATTGAGACACTTGTACATTATAACTACATAAATCAGGTCATGATCGTATTCCCAGCTCCACAGTACACCCACTTATTTCTGGCCCTGGTGTATTTCAGCAACTTCTGAACGGGTCCTCTGTCTCCAGTTTCTCACTTTCGCACCAACATCCAGATGCTGACAAGTTCCGTTTCCCACAGCCCGGCTCTGAGCGTGTGTCATCTCCCCGCTGAAACAGCATCTGCAAATTAAGTGCAAGTTTCTCTTCCAGCCTTACAAGGGTCTGTATATGATATGGCCCTAAATTCCCACACCCTCCTTGTCCCTGCTGTTGCCCCACATGGACTCTGGTCCCAGTGCTGCTGAGGTCTGTGCCTGTCCTCGCACACAAATCTCCTTTGCAGTCTTCCCGTCCACGATGGCCACCTCTCCACCTTACCCTCCCCTGCCCCGTGGCTTTCTTTCCGTGTCTTCTCACCGATCCAGTACTAACTCTTCTCACGAAACGCTTCCCACAACGCCCAGAGAGATGGGGGCAGTTTCTTCCTTTGAACCCATCCGGCCTTCGTTTCCTGAATTAGAAGAGTGTTAGGAAAGGAGCTTAGATCCTGCCACCAGATAGACCTGGGTTTCGATTCTGAATCTTCCTCTAATTAGTGTATCTTCTCCTGGCGGTTAAGGTCCTTATCTGACAATCAAAGATAATAAAGTTCCGCTCACGTGGTATCTGTGAAGATGAAAGGAGACTGGGTGATGTGAGGCCCCTGCTCAGAGCCTGGTCCAACCACGTTCCCTTCTCCCTGACATGCATAACCTGACCTCTATCCCCCATTTGTTGACAGCAAGGACTTTGTCTTCACCAGGTGGTATCGCTCACAGGGCTCCGAATAATTCTTCAAATACAGACGCTCAATAAACACATGGTAAACGGAATGAACTTCTTCTCACTAGCTAAGTGGTCTCAGTTCACTTAACCTTTTCAGCGTCAGGATCTTTGTCCTTAAAATTAGTGATATTAAGAATAAATCTTTAGGGGTGCCTGGGTGGCGCAGTCGTTAAGCGTCTGCCTTCGGCTCAGGGCGTGATCCCAGCGTTCTGGGATCGAGCCCTACATCAGGCTCCTCTGCTAGGAGCCTGCTTCTTCCTCTCCCACTCCCCCTGCTTGTGTCCCCTCTCTCGCTGGCTGTCTCTCTCTGTCAAATAAATAAATAAAATCTTTAAGGAAAAAAAAAAAAAGAATAAATCTTTGTGTTCCTTCCAGCTATGCCATTCCTTCATTCAAAAGCTACCCCCACTTCCTCATCCCTATCCCCACTTCAGCCTCACGCTCGTGTCCGTGACCCTCTCCCGAAGGCTTGCATTTAGACCACCCGTGATTTAGAGCTGCCTGGTCCCTTTTCCATCCTCCTCCTTGAGACTCGGCCCTCCATCCTCCCGGACCTGGGACCCAGCACCCTCCTTCCACCAGTCTCCGTGCTCAGCCCCCTGCCTGGCTCTGCCCACGCTTTGCCCTCCACAGCCTCGGGGTGGCTCAGGTCGCTCCTTGCTTTGTTGAGCTCCCATTGTTCATCAGCCCCAGTCCCAGTGTGACCTCACTCATGGAATCCAGGCAGAGACTCCCAAACCTTTCTAGACAGCAGAAGAACAGCAAGACAGAAATGCAGTTTTCAAGCAAAATGCCTTGGGGCTGACCTCCTTTGGTTCTGTGCAGGGTCTCTGGACTCAGACTCGGCCACTCACACTGTTCTGGGAAAAGAGGGTGTTATGGGTCCAGGAGAGAACCTGAAGGGAGCATGGGCCAATTTATATAGGAATCCAGCACTCCTGGGGAGAAGAAGGCCTGAGACCTCCAACCCCCCCAAGCACTTGCTCCTGAGGGCTGACAGTCCCGACAGCCAGCAGGAGGACACTGTGATCTTGTCCCTGGTCCTGGAGCTGGTGGAAGGGCATCAAAAGCCTCAAAGGACAGCACGCCACAAGGGTCCGGTGGCTGAGCATCCACTGATGGAGGCGGAGGGCTCATTTCTGGGCAGTGCCTAGCCATGCGTTTCTGTTCAGGGAAAGGGAAGAGAGGGTGGCCTTTAGGCACTTGCGCAGGACTGGTGTTAAACAGCGACACCTTCTGACAGTGGTCAGTCATTGCAACAGTGAAGTGAGGACTTGAATCTGCAGAACCTTTGGAATTCTTGGCTAGTTGGGAAGGAGGCAGGTGTCTTAAGAGAGAGATTGAACTTTCTGTTGAGACAAGCAGGTGAGGGCTTGAGCAGTTAATCTGAAGAACAAAGATTGACCATATCTTTACACTGAGCAGTGAAGTAGGACAAATCAGGCACACGTCCACGAACATAGCCTGTTCTCATTCTATACAGGCAACGCTACTGGACATCTCTACTTGGAGTCCTACAAGAACCTTAAATTCCTGCATGCCCCAGTTCCCACTGCAAGCTAGTTCATCCTCCTAAAGGTCCCATTCTGGATTATGGCACGATCAGTTCCCCAAACTGGAAGCACTGGAATCATTCTTTAGAACAAAATAAACCACTACACAAATATCTTATCATTATATAAGTAATGTCTATCACAAAATGATTCCATTTTACAGCTATGGGGACTGAGGCCAGAAGCGTCATCGTGACGTCAAGGTCACATGACCAATACAAAGCAGTCCTCCCTTCCTACTGCATTACCTAGAGACAGTTCTAGAGAAGAGAACACAGATTTTTTTTTTCCAGATTTTTTTTAAAAGTCTTTTCAGATTCCAGTTTCTTTGGAGTGGGGTTTGTCTGTTCACAACCTCTAAATTCCTGAAGGCCTGGCTTCAGTATTACTCCTAGGAAGCCTGTCCCGGTGTCCTGACCAGCACTGACTCTACAAGGCTTTCCACAAGGTCATCTCGAGCCCTGCGGGTGCTGGGAGCATTTGCATACCTCACCTCATTTCATCCTTACCACGTTCCTGTGAGTTTCATGGAATGCCCCTCCACCCCTGGCTTTTTCAAAAGAGGAAACTGAAGTCGAGAGAAGCTAAGGGCAGAGTGAGGATTTAAATCAGATTTGTCTGACCATAAGCCTCACGTCTTTCTCTTGCATTGCTGTGATCACCTGCCATGCGCCTGGCACGGAGGGCCACTTAGCACAGCTCTTCTCAAACTTGACTTGCAGTGGGAATCTTGCTGAGACGCACAGTCTGACCCTGGACGTTGGGAAGGGGGTCGGAGTTTCCTCATTTCCAACACGTTCCCAAGTGATTGCGATGCTTCTGGTCTGAGAACCACAGCTTGAGAAGCAGGAGGCTAGCGTTCCCCTCTCGTTCTGTGGCAGAAGAAACGGAGGCTTCGAGAAGTGACGTGACTCGCTTCAAGCCACAGAGCAAGTCAGTGGAAGGGGCAGGGTTGGAGACCAGCTTCTAGCCCGGAGCCTTCCCTACCTGGTGTGTCAGGTAGTAAGCTGCCGCCTTTTATCTCCAGCCCCCCCCTTCCACACTGAGGCTGGAGCTGGCACTGAGGAAACCACGTTGTTCTGCTCTGTCCGCTGGCCCTAGGTTAGGGTCTGCACATGCTTCCAGGCCAGTGAGGACTGGGGAAAGGGGACAGGAGAGAGAGAGGGAGGAACTCCTCGGCCATCGCGGGGTGGGTCGGAGAGAAGGGACTTGCTCCTCGGGGCTGCTCCCTGAGGACGTCTGTGCGCTTTGCTCTTCCTGTGAGTCTCACCCCAGCGACACCGCTGTCGCACTAGCGGCTCCTTGCCTTAGCAGCAAGGATCCAGTTGGTGGTTTTGCCCGTCCTTGAAGAGCACCCTCACCATGCCTCAGCCTCTGGGGCACCCCTTCCCCAGGGTTGGGTCCCAGGCCCGCAGGACCCATCTCCAAGTGTTTACATTTAATAATCCAGCCTCCCCACTTCGCCCACCCCCAGCCCGAGGAGGGAGGCGGCTTCCTGCCCTTGCTCCCTCCACACTATCTCAGTGTTTTCTTCTTGGCCTTTCAATTCCTGAGTCAGCAACTTTATTTTATTTCATTTTAAGATTTTATTTTTGGCACGGGGGAGGGGAGGGCAGGGAACGCCTGGTGGCTCAGTTGGCTAAGCGGCCTACTCTTGATTTTGGCTTAGGTCATGATCTCAGGGTCATGGAATGAAGCCTGCCTCAGGCTTTGATCTCAGCGGGGAGTCTGCTCGAGATTCCCTCCCTCTCCCTCTGTTCCTGCCCTTCTTGTGTGCTCTCTCTCTCTAAAATAAGTAAATCTAAAAAAAAGAGAGAGATTTTATTTTTAAGTGATCTTTACACCCATCGTGGGGCTTGAACTCACAACCTTGAGATCAAGAGTCACGGGGCCCCACTGACGGAGCCACCCAGGTGCCCCTGAGTCAGCAACTTTAAACCAGCTTCCATTTCTTCACACTAAATTCTCTGTTAAGATAACTGGACCTTGACTAATATATCCTATGATATTTTAATTTAAAAATAAACCAAACATCCCCACTGGCCTCTGAATTCCTGGAGGCAACTGTGGTGAGTCCAGCATCCATGGGAGTGAGCACTGGGTGCACAGCAGCAAGTACGCATGCTGGTGTCTGCGTGTGTGTGGGCACGCGCACACATGCACACACGCATATGCACACGTGCACGTGCACACACACGCACGTGCACGCACACGCACAGGCACACAGAAAGGATGAAGCTGTTGAGTACTTTTCTCTAATGCTGGACCCATAGAAAGGCCTTTTTATTAAACATAGGCTGATGGAGCTGAAAATACATTTTTGGCTTCCTACACGTGGTGAGGACGGAAGAGAAGCCAGGTTGCAGGATCCGCAGGACTTGGGCTTCTGATCCAGCTCTTCATTTATTGGGCAGGCTTCCTCTCCGTCACCCACTCGGGAAGCCGGAGATGAGAACGCCCACGTCTGGGCTGTTGTTCGAGTGAGAAGTCGGGGAGGGAAAGGGCTGATGCTGCGGGTCGCGCACACTTGGAGTGTGCCAGGCACACCGTGTGAACAGGGGATTAAGTCAATGTCCCCATCAGGCTCCGGGGGCGAAGAACAAGAAACACACGGGAACCAGGTTGGTTAAATTGTGCATGAAGACCAGAGAGATGGGAGGTGATTTTCTGGTATGGAGGAAGCCTAAAGGCTTCTCGGGGAAAGTTCTGGGTTTACGAGGAGCCTGATGACCGGAGGAGCACAGGAGGACCTTCCACGTGCCAGACCCCGCCAGGCACTGGGGCTGCAGAGACGGACGGAAGGGGCAATCGTCTTGGAAGCACACGGTCCTTTCCATCAGTTCATGCCCCTCGCACCACCGGGTGCTGGGCCCTGGGCCAGGGGCTGGGGCTACAAGGGCGAATGAAAGCAGGCTCTGACCTCAGGAATTCAGGATTTCATAAGGGGCACGGGACACCAAAGAACCACATGGATATAAATCTCGGAGGGCACCCTGCTGTTGAAATAGTCTTGTGGCTTCCCGTTACTCCCTTTGCAGCCCATCCGGCTTACTCACCGCCCTGCATGCACACCCCTGCAGCTCAGCTCCGCCCCGAGGGAGAGCTGAGCGCCTGAGAACTCTGGCTCAGGAGACAGAGATGACTCTGGGTTCAAATGCTTGTCCCGCGGCTTGTTACCAATGTGGACTTGGGCAAGTCTGGGCCAGACTTCATCTGTGAAATGGGGTAATACCTTGCCTCACAGGGATGGGGTGAGGGGTGCCTGGCACATATTAACTGCTCAATAAATAGTTATTAGCTCCCTTTTACTAAAGTCCTATTATGTGATGAGTGCTTCAAGTCCTTTATGTCATTTAATATTCAGATAATCATGTAATATTCAGGTAATCCTCTAAGGTGAAAATATGCATCTACTTGAGAAGACTAAATCTCCCATTTCTTCTGTTTCTGTGAAGGAGGGGGGACCTCCATCTCAGTCCCCAGGGACGTGACTTAGCTGGGAGGTTTTAGAGAAGGAAATGAATGAGGGGGTCTTCTTTTTTTGAGGGGAAGCCCATCCTTGGCATATACAGTTGTCTGACTCCAATACCCTTTCCATCCCATCACCTGACACGGCCTCTCTCTGTTCGTTGGTGCTTCTCGTGTTGGACAGCTGTTCAAAAGCCTTCGATGGCCCCGCTGTCTACAGACCAAAGCAGAGCCTCCTAACCCTGGCGTTCGAGGCCCTCGGAATGGGCCCCAACCCTACCTTTCTGGCTTCTATTCTAATCTACTCCACGACGTGGCTCTTGAGCTCAGGGCCAGCGTGGGGGGCATGGCACCTTCTTCCCTGCATGGGACACGCATACAGCCTGGGTCCTCAAGGCAAAATTCTTCCAGATCCCTCACTGCCGAGCCCCTCCCCAGCTTTCGAGTCCTGGAGGGAGGCGAGCGCCATACCCAGAAGCTGCAGGCCAGATCTCACCTTCCCAGCCTCCCGTGCAGCTGGGCCTTTGCAGTTAGACGCATCTGCCTCCTGGCCCGGTCCCAGCAGCTAGGAGCCAAGGAAGCAGGGACTGTGGGGACTCTGTCATGGCGAGAGTGGTGGCAGCAGCCAGAAGCTCCGTCTGGTTTCCCAAGGCAGTGCCGGGTCTGGGTCATGGTGTTGGCTGGGCAGGAGCTCTCAGGGGCCTTGTTCAAGGCCACGTACCCTCCAAGGCTGGTTCTCCAGGCCTCCCAGAGACGCACTGAGATCGTCAAGATCTTTAATGCATAGCTTTTCTGTTTAAATGTCTGGAGTTGGATTCTATGGCTTGCAAAAGAACCTCACTATCAATGTGTTAGACACTGCTCTGGGGATACAGCGTGAAGAAGGCTTGGTTCTCGCTCTCAAAGACACGCAGTTGAGTGGTGATGGGGGGCAAGATGTAAACAAAGTCATCTTGTGTTTACAAATTCAACTCTTTTTTTTTTTTTGCAAGTCAGCTCTGTGCTAGGCACCTGCGGCATGAACGGTGCAGGGGTTGAAGCCAAAAATAAGGCAGAGAAGGGACAATAAATCCACTCTCTCCTCCCACCCAGCTGCACTCAGGGAAACCTTGCCTGTTCCCCGAAGTAAGCTCGGTTACGGACAAAGGCCTCTTTGACCAGTACCCCTGCCCCACTGCATTTAAACCCTGGTTGTTCTTTCTATGTCTGTAAGCATGTTATCACACAGCCTGCTGGGGGCAGTTCAGGACGTACTGGATGAGAGCACGGATGTGCCAGGCACTACGCTAGACTCTGGGTGCGCAGAAACAACAGTAAATGCTCGATACCTGGCCACTGTGAGCCAGCGACGTTATAGGCGTTCCCTCCCTTCTTTGCTCAGCCATGCTATGAGTAGGTGCTATTAATCTACTTTTAGAGAGGAAGTGTGAGCCCCACTCAGAGCCATGGAGGTGTTTAAAGGCAGAGGCAAGAAACCATTGCCCCCTGCACCTGCTCGGCCCACCTGCCTCACTTCCTGGCCAGAGTGGCCTTCGTGACAACCCCCGCCTCCCAACCCGGGTGGGCTGGCACAAGCCGAGGAGCACCGGTGTTGGTGCCGCCGACGCGGAGGAGCTGCTGCTCGTCTCCTGGCTGGGCTGGACCAAACCTGCGGACTTCCCGACACTCCCTGGCAGCTACCCAGGGGCCAAGCAGCACAACAGACCCGTGCAGCGGGTTCATGCCCAGAGAGCAAGAGAGGGGAAGAATTCAGCCAATAAGTCACTTGCCCCGTGCCCTGTGTACTCCAGGACTGTTCCAAAATACAGGGAGTCCGTGTTAGTCTGCTCGGGCTGCCATAACTAAACACCAGAGCCGGGGCTGAGACAGCAGACACTGACTTCCTCACTGTCTGGAGGCTGCAAGGCTGAGGTCGAGGTGCCAGCACGGTCGGTCTCTGGTGAGAACTCACTTGCCCGCTTGTGGACAGCAGCCTTCTGGTTGTGTCCGCACATGGCAGAGACAGAGAGCAAGCACTCAGGTGTCTCTTCTCACAAGGGTCCTAATCCCATCACGGGGCCCCACATCAGGAGCCCATCTAAACGTAACTACCTCCCAAAGGAACGAGCTCCCAATTCCATCACATTGGGGGTTAGGGCTTCAATATATGAACTCAGGGGACAATTCAGTCCATAGCAGGGTCCCCCTGACTTCCCCAGCCCCTTGTATTCACTCCCTCCTCCCCTGCCTCGTTTCTCTTCCCCTCCCACTTGCTTCCTGGGAACGGTACCCTTTCACAAAGCTTCTGCCTCAGGTTCTCTTTGTAGGAAACCTGGCTAAGATAGCCATCGATCCCCGCAGCGTGACAGGTGGAAAACAGAACTGTACGGGGCACAGGAGTAATGTAAGCAAGACAGGGATCTCCCTGGTGGGGAGGTAGGCGAAGCAGGTAAGCTTTCCAAAGAAAGGAAGAGTCGGACTGGGTTTTAAGCGAAGAATTCACTCATTCAGTAATGACTATTGAACACCTTCCTGCCAGGACAGTTTTCTGTGCTGGGAAAACAGCAGCGAACAAAACAGACACAAACCCTCCCTTCGTGGAACTTACATCCGTGGGGATGGAGCCAAATGACAGATGGACGGGTGGATGGATGGACAGAAGGGTGGACGGCTGGACAGGTGATATGACAGATGAAGAGAAATACAGCTGTGAAGAAGAATAAGGAGGGCTGGGAAGGAAGTTTTACTATTTGGAGGGAGGTGAGGGAGAGGTGATCAGAAGTTCACCATGAAGTGGGGGAGAGGGTGAGTGAGGGGTTTCCACGTTCCGGGCAGAGGTCACAGCAGGCGTGAACACATAGACGAGCCCACGTGCTCTGGCCGTGCAGGGCGTTCAGCAGGCTGGGGGGTGTCACGAAGGGGCCCCACGAGGAAGCTGCTCTTCAGGGCCTCAAATGCCAAAACAAAGAGCTGGAACTTTTCCAGTATTTTTCTCTATCTTTCCCTTCCTCTCTCTTCCTTGTCTCTCCCCTTTCTTCTCTTCTCCTGTCTCCTCCCCCTCATCCCTCCCCTTCTCTCTCCGTCTCTCATCTAACACACATTTCCTGAATGCCGGCTACGTGGGCCACTCTGGGTACAGGGATACAGAGTCTAGTACGACCTTGCTCCTGCCCTCAAGAAGCTGAGCTGTACTGCGAGACGGTGAGCAAGTGTGAAGGGTCCAATGACAGTGGCAGCACACACTGTGGGAGCACGGGAGAGGCTCCCGGGAAGGGGGCATCCCCAGAGCAGTGTTCAAAAGACACGTGGCAGTTAGACCACACGGTGGGCGGGGGGGCCCTCCTGAGTGGGGGCAGGAAGCAGGGTGCTGGGTGCCGGCCGCAGGAGGGGTTCCGGGAGAGGGCCGGCAGGGGTGTCAGGGTGCAGCTGGGGCGGGAGCAGCTGTGCTGTAGCCCAGGTATAGGCTATGATCACTGCCCCATTTTACAGGTGAGAAGACAGTGGCCCAGAGCAATGAAGTAACACGGTTACATGGTGACGGGCAGAGTTGAGGTTCAAGCTGGGGTGCCTGACCCTGGGCTCTGCTCTTAGCAGGCATCCTGTGTGATGGCCCAGGGAAGCCTGGTAGGAGGCTGGGAAGGCAGCAGCCCTGGCGGCTGGGATGTGTCTCCCTGCTCTGTCTTCAGAATATTTAGTCTTGGTGTTCCTGTCTTAGAAGCTCTGTTCATGCCGCCTCTAGCCGGGATGCTCCACTCATCCTCAATCTCCAGATCTGCTTCATCTCCCCAGTGTGGCTAGACTCCATCCACCTTCTAGAAGCTTCTCTTATTACTACCGTCCAAGCTGAGGGTGAAAGGCAAAGGGCCAGGGAAAGGACGAGGCATCAGAAGAGCTGGCAGAGTCCCTAACCCCTCCTGCCTTAGGTCGTCATCAGGGAGCCGGGAAAGAAAACATTCATGGGGCCGCTGTGAAGACAAAATGAGATCGTTTACCTAGGTGTGCTTCCTAACGAGGAAATCTCCGTACCGTCGTGCACTTAGCGTCTCCATCACACCTTCTCCTTCACACTCTTGCTTTTCAGAGGGTTTGCAGTATAGTGAAAATAGCATGGATTCTGAGTTTGGACAGAGGCGGGCTTGGTCTCAGGGCTGCTCTTACTGCCTGTGGGATCTTGGGCAAATCACTACTCCGTGCCTCAGTTTCTTTATCTGTAAACGGGGGCTAGAGACCCCTGCGTGGGACAGCTGTGTGATTTGGTGTGATGATGGTAAATGCTGAGGCTTGCTAACAGCTCGACCCCCCTGTGGGAGCCGGGGGAAGAGAGGGAAAGGGGGCACAAGGCAGATTGGATCTGACGGACCAGCACTTTCTACGCAGCACAAAGCAGGCTCTTGCCCACAGGCCCGCGTGAGGGGGGCTCTCCTGCATTCTGCTTCTCCAGCCCATGCTCCCCTGCCTCAGCCCCTGTCTTCCCGTGTGTCAGAGCCCGACTGTCAGCTGGAGCCGATCACCCGTCAGGTGGGCCCCCTTGCAAGAGTCACCCAGGCTCCGGTCGACTCTGTGCATGGCCCACTGGGTGCTTGGGAGTACCCTGCGGTCCTTGGAGCTGTCCCGCTCCCCCTGCTGCAGCCTCCTCAGCGCTTCGCCCTGTAGTCAGGCTCCAGGCTGCCTGAGAGCAGTTCCAGGGGACTCAGCGGAGTCCAGAAGGCCTCTTTTCTGGAACTGAGGTGAAGGAAACAGCACAGCACATTAGCAGCTGTCCACAGAGAAAGCTCTCTGTGACCATTCCTTCAGAACGCACCCTTTCCGACCCTCCGAATGGTTTTCTGCTGCTGCATAACAAGTGACCACTCGGGCGACAGCTTAACACCAGACAGACGTGTTACGTCACAGTCTCGTAGGCTACAAGCCCAGCGAGGCTCACCCGGCTTTTCCGCTTCCAGTCCCAAGAGGCCAGAGTCAAGGTGTAGGCGGGCTGGCCTCTTGTCGGGAGGCTCTGGGGACTCGCACTTGAGTCTATCTTTTATTAGTGAGATGGGAAGGTCGAAGGTCAATTTACTATGATTAAATCAACTCAGACAGGATTGACTCCAAATCTTTAATTTATTTTTTTTTTAAGATTTTATTTATTTATTTGACAGAGAGAGACAGCCAGCGAGAGAGGGAACACAAGCAGGGGGAGTGGGAGAGGAAGAAGCAGGCTCTTAGTGGAGGAGCCTGATGTGGGGCTTGAACCCAGAACGCTGGGATCACGCCCTGAGCCAAAGGCAGATGCTTAACCACTGCGCCACCCAGGCGCCCCTGACTCCAAATCTTTTAAAACTTTAGCCCTTGGGATGAAAAAAGCACAAGCCCTCCCTGTGAGGCCACACACGGTAGCAGCACGAAGTAGCAGGAGACAGCAGGGACGGGGGTTCCCTCCTTCTTCCTGGGAGAGGAGCAGGCAGGGACCCTGGTCTGGCTCAACAAGGAGCCTTAAACTCAGAAGTCTGGGCTCTGCCACTGCTGGCTTATCCTGGACTCCAGGAGACTGACACTCGGCTGCCTCGTGCCCCCCGTGTGTCCGGCCCTAAGACTGGAGTCATTGAACTAAGGATGAAGGCAAGTGTTCACTCCTTCTTCCCCTGGCACTTGTTATTCCTTCTTGAGCCGACGTCCAGAGCCTCCCAGACCTGACTGGGCCTCGGGGCCCCAGTGAATAGCCGGCTCTCTCCGCAGTGTGAGAAGCACTCACTCGCATGGCTCAGGGCAAGGGGCGAGAGGCACAGAGTAGCAGACAAGGAGTGTGTGGGCGTGGCAGGGGACTTGGCAGAGGGCAGGTGGGGTGGAGGGTGGGCTGGGTAGAAGAAACCGCCTTTGCAGGGAGGCAAGAGGGAGCGAAGACGGAGATGGTTCGTCCGGTGGGAGGTGGGGAGGTGGGGGCAGTGGAGAGGTGCGCAGGGGCGGGTCACGGAGACCCTCAAGGAAGGTGCTGGAACTCTTTGCTGTTCTCAGAAGGCCTCTGAGAGATCAGGAGGGCTCCGTGACAGAGAGATGGTGACAGAGCCGCACAGCAGGCAGGGAGACCAGCAGGAAGACGAGGAGATCCCTAGCCCTCAGTCCCCGGCTAAGTACTTGGGGTCTGGACACAAAACTTTGGGAGAGAACCTAGAGCCCTCCTGGGGGGCTCCGGCATTGTGGAGCCCACCTGGGCAACATGCTCGCACACGTGTGCATGAATTTGGGGTTGATGGGCTCCCTTCTTCCCTCTAGCAGTCCCTGCATTGCCCAATACTATCCAGGGAACAGCAGAGCAGAGTGAAGCGTGTCCCTGTGACTCATCAGAGCCGCCCCAGGCTGAAAAATGGGGTGACTGAGGCCCTCACTCCTGGAATCCAGAAGGATGGACAAGCATACTCACTGCAATGGCAAAAAAGCCAAGCCTTGGAGTCAGACCTGAGTGCAACCCCAACTCCGCCTTGAACTAGCTAGGAGACCTTGGGCAAGTCGCTTTACCTCTCTGAGCCTCAGTTTCCTCTTCTGTAAAAGAAGGAAACGCTATCTATTTCATGCAATAGTTGTGTTGTCTGTGAAGCATCCATCCCCTATAGGTATCTAAATACGAGTTCCCTTCCACTCCTTTCTCCAAGCCCCCCCCCCCCCATCGCAGCGATGCTGGCAGCTGGCTAGGTGGGGGCTCAGCTCCGGGGACTGTAGCTAAAGTAGTTGCAGCCCGGGGATGGGGGTAGGGTGGGGGGGAACATGCAAAAAGGCCTACGGCTTCTTTCTGTACAAATCAGTTCACAGACTGCCTGACATTCCTTCCTGAGCTGTGATGCGGAGGTCTGTTTTTGTTTTTTGTTTTTTTAAGAATTTTATTTATTTATTTATTTGAGAGAGCACAAGCGGGGATGGGGAGCAGAGGGAGAGGGAGAATTAGACTTCCCGCTGAGTGGGGAGCCCCATGCAGGGCTCGATCCCAGGACCCTGGGATCATGACCTGAGCCAAAGGCAGACGCTTAACCAACTGAGCCACCCAGGCGTCTCTGTAACATCCCATGGAACTCTGGCCTTCTATAAGTCTGGGGATGGGCTCTGCACACCGACCCCCATCCCCAAGAGCCTTTTGGGGACTTATTTTCAAAGCTAACTCTGGCATTCATTTTAGGGAAATAAAGGAGGAAAGAAACAAACTCCCGGCTCCCTAGGAGCCAGGCGCGGCAGTATGAGGGCAATGCAGCCCTCCTGCTGCCCTAAGGCCTGGGCTCTGTTAAGGCGCAATTTCGAAGAAGAAATCAGAGAGAGAGAGAGGGGGGAGGGAGCACAGCTAGTTAGGTGGGCCAGCTGCAAGGGCTGCGCTCACAGTTGAAATGTCATCTGTGGGGGCGCCTCGGTGGCTCACTCTTGGTTTCAGCTCAGGTCATGATCTCAGGGTCCTGGGATCCAGCCCCACGTAGGGGACCGCAATCGGCGGGGAGTTTGCTTCAGGATTCTCTCTCTCCCTTTGGCCTCCTCCCCCCCCAAAATAAATAAATCTTAAAAAAAAAAAAGAAAAGAAAAAATGTCCATCTGTCCACCTGACCCCAGTGCTTCTGCTTTTTCCATCACTCCGTCAGACCTAGAGCCACAAAACAGAACACGGCCTGGCAGCTCAGAATCAGGGACCTCGTCCCAACCCCCGCCTCTGGCAACCACCAATCCGTCCTCTGTACTTGGAAGCTTGTGTTTTTGTCTTTATTCTAGTCCGTTTGTCTGTTTGTATGTTAGATTCCACATCTAAGACGGACCAGCCAGTATTTGTCTTTTTTGATCTGACTTATTTCGCTAAGCATAATGCCCTCAAGGTCCATCCATGTTGTCGCAAGTGGCAAGATTTCGTTCTTCTTTTACGGCTGAATGATATCTGTTGTATATATATGCCTCAATTTCTTTACCCATTCATCCGCCGAAGGACACGTGGGTGGCTTCCTGTCTTGGCTATTGTGAAGAATGCTGCAAGGAGCATGGGATGCATATAGCTTTTCAAGTTTTCATCTTTCTTCAGGTAAGTACCCAGTAGTGCAATTGCTGGGTTGTAGGGTGGTCCCAGTGGGATTGCTGGGTCTGGTTGTGTTTCTGTTTCAACTTTGTGAGGAACCTCCGTGCTGTTTTCCACAGCGGCTGCACCACTTTGCATTCCCACTAACAGTGCAGGAGGGTTCTTTTTTCTCCACATTCTTGCCAACGCTTATTTCTTGTCTTTTTGGTGATAGTCATTCTGAAGTCAGCTGGTATTTCCCATCCAAGTACTAAACAGAGCCAGTCCCACTTAGCTTCTGAGATCAGATGAGATTGGACGAGTTCAGGGTGGTTCGGCCATAGACGAGGTGATACCTCACTGTGGCTTTTTATTAAAAAAATGTTTTCTTTAAATTAAATTTGGTTAACATATACTGTATTATTAGTTTCAGAGGTAGAATTTAGTGATTCATCAGTTGCATATAGCACCCCGTGCTCATTCCTTCAAGTGCCCTCCTTAATGCCCATCACCCAGTTACCCCACCCCCCCATCTATCCTCCAGCAACCCCCAGTTTGTTTCCTAGAGTTAAGAGTCTCTTATGGTTTGCCTTCCTCTCTGTTTTCCTCTTGTTTTATTTTTCCTTCCCTCCCCCTATGTTCATCTGTTTTGTTTCTTAAATTCCACATATGAGTGAGATCATATGGTAATTGTCTTTCTCAGACTGACTTATTTCGCTTAGCATAATACCCTCTAGTTCCACCCACGTCCTTGCAAATGGCAATATTTCATTCTTTCGGGGGATGGCTGAGTAATATTCCATTGTGTATACATGCCGTGTCTTCTTTATCCATTCATCAGCTGATGGACATCTGGGCTCTTTCCATATTTTGGCGATTGTGGACACTTCCGCTACAAACATTGGGGTTCACGTGCCCCTTTGAATCACTACGTATCCTTTCGATAAAAACCCAGTAGTGCAATTGCTGGGTTGTAGGGTAGTTCTATTTTTAACTTGTTGACTTTTCCCTCACAGCGGTTTTGAATTGCATTTCCCCGATGATGAGTGGTATCGAGCTGGCCATCTGGATGTCTTCTTTGGAAAAATGTCTATTCAGATTTGCCCAGTTTTTAATTGGATTGTTTGGTTTTTTTGAGGTTGAGTTGTATGAATTCTTAATATATTTTATATATTAGCCCCTTATCATATATATGATTTGCAAATATTTTCTCCCACTCCGTAGGTTGCCTTTTGTGGATGGTTTCCTTTGCTGTGTGGAAGCTTAGTAGTTTGATAAAACTTTACTTGTTTATTTTTACTTTTGCTGCTTTTGCTTTTAGTGTGAGGTTACAAAAACCATCTCTAAGACCCATGTCAAAGAGCTTACTGCCTATGTTCTCTTCTAGGAATTTTGTGGTTTGGGTCTTACATGCAAGTCTTTAATTCATTTTGAATTAATTTTTGCACATGGTGTAAGAAAGTAGGCCAGTTTCATTCTTTTTTTTTAAATTACTTCTTCTTTTTTTTTTTTTTAATTTATTTGACAGAGATAGAGACAGCCAGCGAGAGAGGGAACACAAGCAGGGGAAGTGGGAGAGGAAGAAGCAGGCTCATAGCAGAGGAGCCTGATGTGGGGCTCGATCCCATAATGCCGGGATCACGCCCTGAGCCGAAGGCAGGCGCTTAACCGCTGTGCCACCCAGGCGCCCCTGGCCAGTTTCATTCTTCTGCTTGTAGCTGTCCACTTTTCCCAACACCACTTATTGAAGATAAGTCCTGGTTGTATATTCTTGGCTCCTTCGTTGTAAATTAATTGACCATATATGTGTGGGTTTATTTTGGGGCTCTCCGTTCTGCTGCATTGATCTGAATGTCTGTTTTTATTCCAATACTATTTCTAGTACTTTAATTACTATAAGTTTGTCATATAGCTTGAAATCAGGGAGCACAATGCCTCTGGCTTTGTTCTTCTTTCTCAAGATTGCTTTGGCTATTCTGGGTCTTTTGTGGCTCTATATACATTTTAGGATTGTATTTTTCATTTCTGTGAAAAGTGCCTTTGGAACTTTGACAAGGATTGCATTAATTTTGTAGATTGCTTTGGGGAGTGTGGACATTTTAACAGTATTAATTCTTCCAATCCACAAGCCCAGCATATCTTTCCATTTATTTTGTGTCTTCTTCAATTTCTTTCATTAACGTCTTGTACTTAGGTCTTTGACAAAAGACACTGCTGGTCTCAGATGCACTTTGAGGAGCAAGGGTTTAGTGGATATGTGCCAAGTACTGGGTACTGTTAAACGTAACTTCTTTACATACTAATTTTTCCATCCTTTATATATCCATTTTGTACATTTACCCTACTTTTGCAACCTGGAGGTTTTCTACAGAGAAATTTCCACTGCTCAGATTTCCCTTCTAGAAGGTTGACTCAGGTCATAATGCAGAGAGCAAGTGCAGGGGTCAAGAGCGGAGGTGGGGAGGCCAGTAAGCGGGCCTTAGAAGTTGTTCAGGGCAGAGACGGTGGTGGCTTGGACTAGCACAGTGATGGGAAGGAGAGAGAAATGGAGGGATGCCCATAATATTCGGGTGTGATAACTGGGGTAGGATGGGAAGGTGGAGAGCGCTGGGAAGAGCTCCAGTGTGGAAGCAGGTGCTATTGATGGACATGGGGGATAGGGAGAGGGAGACTGAGGCAGGGAGGGGAGAAGTGGCTCTGGCGGGAGCTCAGGACATGGCACCCCCTGGGATCAGGGACCATCGGGTGGGCAACTGACCCCATTGCTCCTGGGGGCAGTGCCTGGGGCCTCAACCCTGGGCCATTAAAGACCATTGGTGAACTCTCTGGGCCTAGGAGATGGGGCTTCTGGCTCTGGGGACACAGCCACGTGGAGGTCACTGGAGCCCTCCCTTTTCCTGTGGCCCGTGTGTCCTTAGATGTAGAAGCACCCGACTGGACATACGATGACAACACTCACCACAAGGTGGCACTTAGAGGCTGTCTTTAGTTTTACTTTCCATCCCCTCCAGTGACAAACTTGGGGTTCTGGTGTTGCTGAACAAATTGAGCCCTGACATAGTGTTCATAAGTGAGGAGGCCGACTCCGAGTGCTGTGATGTCTCCTATCCTACCATGTTGCAGCCTGGGAAATCCGGCCCAACAAATACAGGCGAGGATTCTAAGAATACAACAAGGTTCCTCACCCAACAGCTCAGTCTGGATGGCAGCCACCAGTGGCATGACCTTGGGCACGTCCTTTAATTTCGCAGAACCTCAGCTTTCCTAAAATGGAAAGTTGGGATAAAGATCATGCCTTTCGCATACAGTTGTTGGGGGAACACATGGAAGGAGGTTGTATTATTATTATTATTTCTCATCAGAGTCCCTCAAACCCGGCACGGCACTACCGTTTCCTTCGGATTCTTTCAACATTCACAGAGTCCCCACTCTGTTCCTGGTCCTGTGCTGGTGCTGGTGGGGGAGGGGGTTGCAAAGGTGAACGTGGGCACCATAACCTGGGGGAGTGTCCCATGAGGATGCGTCCTCCCTGGGCCCAGGATTGTGAGTGACGTCCCTGAGGTCTCACGGCCAGCGCATGGCCCACCTGGGCTGGACCCTGAGTGTCCTCACCACAGGTTCAAGATGACAGGAACTCAGAACAGTGACTTCAGCTCTCGAGGGCAGAACAAGGTGTCCTCTGACACCTGCCAGGTGCCTGTTAACACAGCGGCATGGGGCTGCCCAGTCCTGGTGAGTTAGGCTCCAGCTTGCCCTCCAACATTGGGATTTCCAAGGAAGCAGAGTCAGATTGCTTCCAGAAATGACATGGTTTCCTGCAGGTCTGGGACTTAGCAAAACCATAATAGGAGCCATTGTCCACTCGGTGACTCAGGGCCTCCTGGATGGTGGAACATGTGATGCACTTGTCCTTGAATCAAACTCCCAGGAGGGTTCCCCTCCATGGGGAAGGTTTGGTCTGCTCTCTTCTCTTAGGCAAGAGACAAGTGAGCTTGATTTTTCCCTGCTGTCTCTGAGCCAGGGAATGACTGGGGGTCAGATTCGATTGTCACCGGCTCTTTGCCAGTGCCTGGCATCCGTAACTCTTTCTGTCCCTTTCAGCAGGCTCTGCCGACTTAGAAGTACAGCGCTGTGGTCATGAGCACAGACCCTGGAGCCAGACGGTGTGAGTTCAAATCCCGGCTCTGCAACTTGCTAGCAAGTCAGGTGACTTAACTTGGCTGCAGTTCTGTGTCCCCGTCTACCGCGTGGGCTGCTGGGAGAATGAAATGAGCTCACCTTGCAAAGCGCTTCGAGCAGTGCCTGTCATGGAATACAGGGCTATGTGAGTGCAAGCTATCACGTGTCTTCTCCACCTGCTGTGTTTTGCTCCCTGTTGATGGGCTTGCAAGAGACAGCACAGGACACAAGCATACGGAGGTTCATTGTGGGGAAGTGATGGATGCCAGGTCACCTCTGCTGTCAAGAAGGGACCGAGTCGTCAGCCCCCGGGCTGGGGCATTCTCTGCTGTCCTCCTACTCTGGGCTCAAGCCCTAGGCCCTCAGCTGCCCCGCTTGCTTGCACAGCCCATATGCACTGGATACCTACGCTGCGCGAAGCACTGTGCTCGGTACTGGGTTGTAGGGATGAAAAGCTCCCGCCTCTGACGAATGCGATCTAAGTCATGGGGACACAGAGAGAGAAGCTGGCACTCTGACGGGGAATCCAAAAACAGGGCCACTCATCCAATCTGGGAAATCTTCCTCAGGAAAGCGATGTGTGGGCTGGAATGGGAAGGACGAGAAGGGCAGGGACTGGGCCAGCAGAGGGAACAGCATTTGCAAAGCCTCAGCACCCAGAGAGTCTTCAGTTCCTTTTGACTATGGCTGGAGCGCAGAGTTCAGGGGCAAGGGATTGAGGGTCTGGACAGGGATTGAGTTAGAGTGCAGCCTGGTGGAGTGGAAAAGAGTCAAGTTTCGAGTTAGCCAGCTCTGCCTCCTCTGTGTGGCCTTGGGTGACTTACTGAACCTCTCTGAACTGTTTTCTCTGCTAGAACATATAGTTGTTATTTCCTCTGGGGAAATGTTTCATTAGGGATAAGGGATAATAATAATTAAGAATTATTATTGAAGAGAATGAATGTAAAATACTGGCATATTATTTGGCACGTAATAAGCATTCAAGAACTATTTCATCAATTCCAAAGAGGCATTTCTCCCCAGCAAACGTTAACTTCTCTGACGTTGGGATTCATCATAAAGATCAAATTAGCAGCCTCATTTCTTTCTTGGTGGTACATAGCTAATGGTGTCATATGATTGATGACATCTTACTGTCAGGGAAATGCGGTGGTTGTTTGGACTATTTAGAGTAAAGGTCAGCAAACATTTTCTGCAAAGGTCCAGAAGGTGAGTATTTAAGGCTCTGGAGGCCATATGGTTTCTGCCACAGCGACTCAACCCTGCCATTATAGTGCAAAAGCAGACATGGACCGTATGTAAATGACTGAGGCTGAACGTGACCAATAAAACTTTATTTATAGACACTGGCTTTTGAACTTCGTGTAATTTTCATGTGTCACAAATGTTATTCCTCTTTTGATTTTCCCCCCCAGCCATTTACGAAGGTAAAAAGCACTCTTTGTCCACAGGCTGTTCACAGACTTAGTTCACAGGACAAAAACAGGAAGCCGGCTGGATTCGCCCCATTGCGCCCAGACCACAATAATATCTACAGAGACATGGTCAAGAATTGCTCTTCATAAATGTCTGTGCTTTATGCGTCGTTCCTATCTGGAAAGTCGCCAGACTTTTTCAAGCTTTACCAGGAATTATGTGTAATGACGTTGGGGGTATCTAGGACCTATTTGAATCTAGAAACTCCGCTTGGGTAGACTGGAAACAGGGATGTTTCGCTGAGATGACCCATGAGCTGAGTTTTGCAGAGTAAACTGGAAGGGTAGCGTGGGCATGGGGAGTGCAAAGTAAAACACGAAGCAGCTTGTGCGTGTGAGAAGCAGGCACGGCTAGAGACCAGGTGCTGGGGCAGGGGGCCGGGGAGAGGGGTGACACCAGATCATGCCAGGAAACCAGACAAAGGGCTTTCATGCCAATGCAGGAGTTCTTTTTTTTTTTTTTCAAAGATTTTATTTATTTATTTGACAGAGATAGAGACAGCCAGTGAGAGAGGGAACACAAGCGGGGGAGTGGGAGAGGAAGAAGCAGGCTTCCAGTGGAGGAGCCTGACATGGGGCTCGATCCCAGAACACCAGGATCACGCCCTGAGCCGAAGGCAGACGCTCAATGACTAAGCCACCCAGGCGCCCCAATGCGGGAGTTCTTAACTTGAAGCCCATAGACTGAGCTTCAGAAGGTTTACAAATCTGTCGGTGTCTTTTTTTTTTTTAAGTTTTATTTAAGTAAATTCTATACCCAACGTGGGGTTCGAACTCACATCCCGAGATCAAGCGTCACATGCTCCACTGCCTGAGCCAGCCAGGGGCCCCTAAATCTCTTGAAATTGCATGCAGAATTCTGTGAGGATGTATATACTTTTAGGGACGTCTATGCCTTTGATCGAATTCTCTAAGAGGAGACCCCAACTGAAACGAAGAGCAGCACTAAATGAGTGTAGAGCCACTTGCAGCTGACGCCATTAGTCAGCCCGGCGCCCGCCTCACTCAGTCCCGTCCTTCTCTCGGAACGCTCTGGCACACCGGGAAGGCCCGTCTGAGTTTCCCCATCCAGGAAACAAGAGTAAGCTACTTTCTCTGTAGAACAGTAGTGGGAATTACAAGTAACCAATCAAGGTCAGGTAATCCCTTGTTATCTGAACTCTGGTTACGTGAATACTCACTGCGCTGGCTTGCAAAACTGGTACCCAGGAGTCACGGCCCTAATCGAACACCTGCCTGATGAGTGGCTTGTGCACCAGCGGAACATTTACGTGATGGGCGAGCCCCAGGGAGAGTGTGTGGTATGAGCCAAAGTCCGTTTTGAACCTGTTCTCCATGGATCACACCCCTTTATTTCATTGTCCTATGTGCTGGGCATTGTTGCTGACATCTTTGAGCAACCTTGCTCACATGACAAGGCACATACCTTCTAGGAAACTGAAAAACCTGTGATGACAGTGGGTGAGCCCAAGCGGCCTACAAAGGCCCTTCGTGAGCCGAAAAAACAGAAGTGGTAAAGGGTATTGAGAGTAGGGGGCACACGAATGGGTTGAGCTTGGCCATGACCGTGTGCCTATCGCTCGTGCCTGTCAAGGACACAAACTGCTTGTGATTACCAGTGGGTGTGGTCATGACATGAGCGGACATACCACAGCTGAAAGTGCAGTGGGGAGAGCAGGGTCCCACAGCTGCATAACGAACTGTAAACAACACAAAAGCAAACCGACGTCCACTTTGATTTATTTTATCCTGACGATTCATCTATGGCTTCAGATACGGGGTCACGGCCATTCATTTCCTGAGTCTAAAGTGTCAAGAAGGGAAGGGCATCTTCCAGTTCCTTGGTCTGGACACAGACCAATGTCAGGCACTCACAGTACCCTCTCCTCTTCTCGCCCCACACCTGACTCAGGAAACTCTCCTATCAGTTAGTGCGATTATTCAAATTGGATTACTTATTTCATTCCGTTAGGTGGTTGTTGTATTCAGTTACATATTTACATACCATTTCATTATAGTTTACATTATAGTACGAGTCCATTGAAAGAAAACAAAATGTGCCCCAATACGTACAGTGTCACCATGTGTCAATAGCAATGTGTGTCAGTAACATCCAGTGCTTTGTATTATGCAGAAATCCTCAGTGATTTGTTAAGTAAATGTTTAAGAGTGTTTTTGTAAAATTCAGAAAATCAGTTGGGTTTTGTAGATGGGCTGTGAATGCAATATTAATTTTTTACTTAAAATAATAGAATATAGGGGCACCTGGCTGGCTCAGTTGGTAGAGCATGGGACTATTGATCTTGGGGTTGTGAGTTCAAGCCCCATGTTGGGTGTAGAGATTACTTAAAAATAAAACCTTCAATAAAATAAAATAAAATAAAATAAAATAAAATAAAATTAAAATAATGAAATAGCTCCTGCTGGCCAAGTTTCCTCCAAGTATCTGGGGAACCACTGTGATTAAGTTGCCTTCAATTGTTCCACAGAACAATCGGGAAGCTTCCAGAATGATGAGAGGAGATAAACATATCCTGGAGTTTTAGCTAAATGACTGAAGGGGCCTAGTCCCTGAGTCCCAGAATGTCATAAGCAGGAGGAGAGGGGCCCCGGGACAGCAGGTAAGCCAACTTTCCCCATCTGATGCAAGGGGAAACTGTGGCCTGACCTGGGAAGGCACTGGCCCAAGGCCACAGGATGAACTGATAATTAAGCCTCCTGCTTTCAGTGTCAGTGCTTTTTCCATTTCTCGTAGTCCAAAACTCATCTGGTCCAACCAGCCCAATTACTGATGCGGAAACAGGTCACAGAGAAGACTGACTTGGCCAGGGTCGCTTCGCAGGCTAATGATAGATTTGGAATAAAAGCAGAGCATTCTGGCCTGTAGCAGCCTTAGACACCATCACGTGTAACCCTCGTTTAACTTTGAGAAACCAGGCCCAGGAAAGGTAGTAAGTGGTTACATTTCTGTCGATACCTGGCTCTGCTGCCACTGCTGAGTGGGATGCCATTCATGGAGCATTGGCCACGGGAGACAGGGCAGCCTAGCAGGGAGATTGTGATTTGTTTTGCACAGGCCACGTGGGAGGTTCTTATGGGAGCCCAGTTGTTGGGTGAGTGGAGCTACAGCTGGGAGTGGATTGGCACAGGAGGCAGGAGATCCTGAGTTAGAGGTAGGTGATTCCAGAACGGTCTCCATATATCTGTAAAGAAAGCACTGACACTATGAAGACTCGGAGTCCAGGATTTCTGTAAGACTTGGGTGGGAACTTGTGGGCCAGGGAGTCCTTCAGAATAAGAGGAACAAGGAGATGAAGAAAGAGAATTGAGCCCCAGAATAGCGGCCAGGAGCTGGAAAGGACCCCCAACTTTTTACAGATAGGGAAACTGAGGCTGAGAAGGGCAGAGACTTGGCCACAGCTACAAGTCACAGTCAGGACCCAAACCAGCCCCTCCTGTCTGCTAGGGCAGCTCTCTTCCCTCCAACCCCATTTCAGCACATGGAAAGGCAGGCTTACTGTATCTTTCTGAAGATCTCTGGAAACAGGGAACAGCTGGCTCTTTCCCAGAATCTGAGCCCTTTTATGTGTCTGCCCAAGCTCCCAGAGGTCACCCCTGGAGTCGAGGCTGTCGCCAGCCCTCCATCCACAGACCCTCCTTGCTCTCAGCCCTTTGTTTGGGTTCCCAGACAAGATTTCCTCCTCGGATGGGAGGGGGGTGGGTATCTCCCCCGTACTCCAAGGCTGCCAAGCCCATTCTTAGCCATTCCAGAACAGAGGCCCCAGAATAGCCCAAGCCTGTCTCTGTTGGGCAGAAAATGTCTTCCAAGGAAGCTGAGGGCTTGAAGTCCTGATCCTTTTCTTACCCACAGACGGCAGTTTCCTTTTTTAGAACAGGAACTCGGAGAACACAGCTCCTTGCTTGTCCACGAATAGTCTCCCAGGCACGGAATTCCAGGAACCTGCAGGCCGCTAGAGAGACAAGCCGCCTTTCAAGGTTGACTGCAGGGGAAGAGCACGTCCCTGGCAGGGTGGCTGGAACCAGCTCCAAGAGTCTGAAAAATTCATCCTGGCACCAACTCTGGCACAATTGTGGACCCAATAGTTCTGGTGGGGATTTCCCACACCTCACCCACCCCCCTTGAATCACCCACACTGACTCTTTCTCCTCTTCACTCAACAAGATTGAGCCCCTGCTATGTGTCGAGCCTCTTCTAGGTACCAGAACTTTTTGGATATACCACATAAAACAGACGAAGATCCCTGCTGTCAAGAAATTACTATTTTAAGAAGGGAATGGTTCAGAGACCTCTGTACTATTTTGTATATTTATAAAGGCAGAAAGAATAGAGCTTTGATGTTGGATGGACCTGAGTTTCAACCTGGTTTGTTCTCTGATCTTGGGTGGCTGCTTTAACTTCCCTGAGCCTCAGTTTCCTTGACTAAAGTGGAGATACAAATTCCCCCTTTATCCTCAGTTGGTTAAGTAGAGAGTTACCATGTGGTCCAGCAAGTCTGCTCCTGGTCGTATACCCCAGGGAAATGAAAACATCTGTCCACACAAAACTTGCCCATGAAAGTCACAGTACCTGTATTCATAAGAGCCAACAAGTAGAAACCAGCCATATGTCCATCATTTGGGCAGCCCCAACTGATGAACAGGGAAACAATATGTGATATACCCAGATAATGCATATTTGGCAATAGGTAGGAATGAGTTATGACTACACGTCACCGCACGGACGGACCTCGAAAACATCACGTAAATGCAAGAAGTCGTCACGTTAGACCACACGGATGTTTCCATGTAGATGGAATGTCCAGAGTAGGCAGAACCATGGAAACAGAGAGGAGATCTGTGGTTACCCTAGGGCCGGGGGCGTGGAGAAAGTAGTGTGATGTTAACGGAGGCAGGGATTCTTTTGAGGATAATGAAAATGTTCCAAAATTGGTTATGGTGAGAGAGACACAACTTTGTGCATAAACTAAAAACCACTGAATTGAACACTTTGAGTGGGTCAGTTTTATGCTATAGTAATTACATCATCATAAAGCTGTGAAAAAAATTCCTACCACGTAAGGCCCTTTGAGGATTATGACCTAAGTATACATGTCTAAGTATACATATATGTCACTGACATAGACGGCATTTGGCAGGTGATCAACGGGTGCTAACCTTGTATTTGGTCGTAATCTTTAAAGGCTGGTTTATCCAAAAACTTCAAAATATGTCTGTTGTCAACGTACGAATGAGATAACCTTGGTAATCAGCATCGTGCCTTGAGCAAGTGGTCCTGCTACCCCCGGGCCCCGTCCTTCCCATGCCTGCTAAAATCCTACCTATATCACAACCCAGCTCCGAAGCCACTTTGGCGAAGCCTCCCTGTGGGTCCACCGAGAAATCTCAGGGCACTCAGAGGCAAGCTCCGCTCGCAGTCTGCCTCGTTTCCGAGCTCCCGGTGAGCACTGTCTCTCCACGCGGGCTGCCTCTGTGCAGCAGGCACGAGGGTCCGAGCCTAGCACGGCGGCGTTTACAACACACATGCCCTGTCTCCCCGGCACAGCACCTGTGGTGGGCAGAATTCTCAGAGGGCCCTCATGACCTTGGCCCTCTGGTTACATGGCCAGGGGGATTTTGGAGATGTGATTAAGATTACTAATCAGGGGGTGCTGGGTGGCTCCGTGGGTTAAGCATCTGCCTTCGGCTCAGGTCATGATCTCAGGGTCCTGGGATCGAGCCCTGTGTCGGGCTCCCTGCTCAATGGGAACCCTGCTTCTCCCGCTCCCTCTGCCCCTCCCCCTGCTAGTGAGAGCTCTCGCACTCTCTCTCTCTCAGATAAATAAATAAAATCTTTAAAAAAGATTACTAATCAGGGACCTTAAGACAGAGATGGGTGAGCCTTACCTAATTCCAGGAGCCCTTCAAAGGGAGGGTTTTCTTCCACTATAGCAGAAAAAGCAGTCGAAGGAATTCAAAGGGTGAGGTGGGTTTGGCTTGAGGGAGGTTCCATTGCTGAGATGGAGGGAGCCCCACAGCAGGACTGGACAGGGACCCGTGGGAGCTGAGAGCTGAGAGCAGTCCCTGGCTGCAACCAGAGAGAAAATGCGGCCTCGGTCCTCAGTCCCCAGGAACAGGATTCTGTCAACAACCTGAATGAGCTTAGAAGCAGGATTCTTCTTCCCCAGAGCCCCAGGTAAGAGCCCAGCTCAGCTCCCACCTTGACTTGACTTTGGCCTTGTGAAGCCCTAAGCAGAGAATCCAGTTGAACCTGCCGGGACTTCTGACCTGTGGTACTATGAGATAACAAATAGGTATTATTTTAAATTGCTACGTTTGAGGTAATTTGGTATGCAACCATGGAAACCAAATATAACACCCATCTATGGGGAGACATTTTATCCCCATTTTATATGTGAGGAGGCCCAGAGAGGTGCCGTCCTGGCCCAGAATTACACAGCACATTAGCGGCAGGGCTGAGCCAGAAGCTTGAGCAGGGCTGGCAAATATTTTCTGTAAAGGTCCAGAAGGTAATATTTGAGGCTTTAGGGGCCATACGGTTTCTGTCACAATACTTAATTCTAACGCTGTCAAGAATGAGCATGCCTGTGTTCCAATAAAACTTTATTGGTGGACATTAAAATGTGAATCTCGTAAACTTTTCACATATCATGGAATGTTCTTCTTTTGATTTTTTCCACCCATTAAAAAGTATACAAACCATTCTTAATTCTAGGTTATACAAAAACAGACAGTGAGCCAGATCTGTGGGACATGGGTTGCCAACTCCTGCCCCCTCCCCCGAGCGCCTGATTCCTAGCCCAAGGCATCAGTGATTCTATATAGTGGGTAAGAGGCTGGTGAAGAGGCTCTGGGCATAAGGAGCCTGTGCACGGGTTCCTGTTTTACCTCAGATTCGCTGTATGACTTCAGGAAACTCACTTTCCTTTTCTGGGCCTATAAAAGAGAGATCAAAGCCGATCAGTGGTTTTCGAAACTTTTCTCCACCCATCCCCCACCTCCAGGGGTTTCCCCCCAAAGAAAAAGTGACTCAGAACCCTAGTAGCAAAACCTGACACAAAGGGCCCCTGCTCTGACTGGCTGGGGGTGGGGCCGGGGTGGCTGCCTGCTCCCCTCCTTCTGCTCTTTATGTACGAGAGATGAGAGGCACTCTGGTAAGTCTGCTTTAGAAGTTACGTGTCAGATTTGCAGAGACTTTTCTGAGGCACGTAGGGGAGGAGGGCTAACTTTCTGGAATCTCAGGTTTATTCTCCCTCATATTTCTTTATATTATATATTCACATTTATTTATTTTTCCTTCTCTCTGTGGAACATTGTCTGAAATGCTTGAACAGGGCAGTCTCCAAAGCCTAACTGAGATAGTCCCAGCCAGGGTTTCTCGATCTTGGTGCCCGACGCCTGGGACAGATCATTGCTTGTTGCGGGATGTTCAAGCAGCTTCTCTAGCCTCTCCGCACCGGATGCCAGCAGCACCCCTCCGCCCACCACAGTGCCGAAACCAAAAACACCTCCATACGTTGTCAGACGTCCTCTGAGGGACAAAAGCGGGCCAACTCATCCTGGGCTGAGAACACTGGTCTAAACCCCCTCTTTCATGAAGCCAAACCTCAGAATCCTGTTGCCGTTTGGCATTAAGGAATGTGCTCAGAGATTGTACTTTAAAGATATTCCTACTCCTTGGCCTTGACTGGCCGTGGCTACGTTGTGGGCAGAACCTGGGATGTCCCCATTCCCCAGGAGTCCTCTTCCCTCCCTATGGAAACGCACCTTGCTCCTAGGCCGCCATCAGAACCCACCATTGTGCATGCCATGCTGTTTGTGGCATCCATTCGCAGTGGGCTTATGGTGTGCCAGCCTTGAGATGGCGCGGGGGTGGGAGGCTGGGTGTAGGGCATGAGATGTCCATACCTGCCCGAGGATGCTGTCTGTAGGTCAGCTGCATACGTAAGCAAATAATGAGAATGCAGTGAAATGTGGAAAGATATCCATGATAGATTGTGTTAAGTAAAATAAAAGCCTATCAAAAATGGTATGCAATGCATGAGCAGATTTTTGTAAAGTGTGCCCTTTTGGAAAAGAGTTGTGGTAAAATGTCACAGTGGCTGGTTGTCTCTAGGTGGTGGTCTTGGAAAAGGACGCTGGCCCTCTGTCCTAGAAGCAGGAGGTGGAGGAGGAAGGGAGGATGCTCTTCCAAGAAAATCATGGATTCTCTCATTGCTTCTTTATTTACAGATAAAATAATAATAATAATAATAATAATAATAATAATAATAATAATAACCAATATTACTAACAGTTACTATGAGCCAAGCCCCATTACTAAGCACATTATAAAATAACTCATTTAATCCTCGTGACAGCCTTAAGAAGCCTGTCTGATTCCAGTGCTTATTTCTCGTTGCTTCTCCAAACGGCTTGGGACCATGGATCCCAGAGCAACCTGCTTGCAAGGGGCGAGGTGAGGGAGTGGGTGGACCTGTGCAGGTGACGGTGGGTTCAGGGAAGTAGTTCTCTTCTTTTACAGGCTGGATGCTGTTCCGTATCTGTGAAGGGGGACGTTCCGATTTCTTTGAACTTATCCATATATTCGAAATTCTCTACAATGTCCAGCTACTTCTACTTATTGGAAGAGCAGAAGGGAAGGCACGTGGTTTTCTTCGTGTGGGTGTGCTCAGGGCTATGGTGGATGGGTCTGTAAAGTCCTGCGGGAGCTTGGGAAGGGGGCTAGAGAGTTCTGCTTTGAGACACTGAGGAAGAGTCACCCAGAGAACGCGACCTGTGACCTGCGTCTTAAGGAAAGTGTGTGAGCTCCACAGGTGTACCAAAGCATGGCGCTGTGCTTGGAACACACTGGATTGTGACTTCGGGAGCGTGGTCTGAGGGAAGCACAGGAAACGAAGCTGGGAGATGGATCCTTAGCAGCTGGGGTCATTCTTCTGAGGGGCATGGGGAACACTGAAAGTCTTAGGTGGGTGAGGGAGCTCGGGGTGCTGGTCCAGAAGCTCAGGCTGGGGCAGCACGAAGGGCAGACAGTCTGGAAGCAGAGAGGCCAGGGAGAGGTGGTGGCAACAGCCCTGGTTGGAACCGAGGAGGGGACAATATGGCCAAAATGGGAAAGTGCATACAGGTCTGGAAGATTCAGACCAATGTGGGTTTCAGCACCTCCTGTCCCCACCCCTCTGCCCCATTTACTAGCTGTGGAACGCCGGGCAGGGCATTCTCACTCAGCCTCCATGACGTAGCTGAGGCGACAGCTAACTGGGAAAGGCACTTGGTTCGTGAGAGGTAATAAGTGGGTACAAGTGGTGGTCCCCTTCTCCACCCCCTTGACGCAGAGGCTGGTGACTGATTTTCTACTGTGGGTCGCTCGGCTGGTGCCGGGGAAAGTTCTTGTTCAGGAAGGGTCTATAAGTGTGTCAAGCCTGTGGGACGCACTCCGGTGCCCAGGCACCCTGGCAGACCCCGAGGGCTGGGACCAGAACTTCTGGGACCAGTGGGGAAGAGGAGGGCAGAGGCAGAACGGGGCCAGATCCCTGGGTTCCAATCAGGATCCAGTCCCAGCCCCTCTGGTCCTGGCTCTGCTGGGTCTGGCTGGGTCCTGAGCCAAGCCCCGTCTGGTCGCTGCCATCTGGGAGGTCACCATGGGCTAGGGGTCACAAATAGAGCCTTGTTGCCATGTGAGAGTGCACCCAGGCCAGCTTCTTGTGGGTAAGGGCTTCACTAACCCTCGCAACGACTCTGGGAAGCAGGTGCCGTGCTCTCCACTTGAGAGATAAAGGAACAGCTGCTTCTAGAGAAGGACGTGGCCAGGGTCTTCCCACCTGGGGGTGGCTGAGTCGGGGACAGAAGCCGCAACCTGTCCAACTCCAGGACCTGGTGTCCAGCCCGGGCCAGGGGACTCAGGTTTAAACAGGGACAGGGGTGTGCCCAGGCAGGGACCTCCACCTCACCAACCTGTGTCTTACCCTGGGCCTACTGGCAGAGGGGTGGCGGGGTGGGTGGGTCCTGATCAGTGAGGGGGCGCGTGCCCTGCACGGATGCCTGCCCCTGCAGGAGTGAGTCATGCTGCCAGTTTCACGCCCTCCAGCTTCCCCCTCTTCTCTCACCCCCCTGAGCAAGTCCGTGAGGGCACAAGGGGGCTGCTGGCGGCCTCTGGTCCGCGTGGGCTTGTCCCTACCTCCTGATCAAGAACAGTAAAGCTGAAGCGGATCCTGGTTTGAGGTCCGCCTGGTTCCTGTCTCAGCTCAGAGATTCTGAACTCTGTGTTTATGCAGGCTTCTCTGAGCCTCAGTTTCCCGAGACTCGTGCAGCCAGGATGAAAAGGACCCCACCAGTCAGGGGAGGCTGTGCTCAGAGAGCTCTAACGCTCTTGGATGGCATGTTTCCTCAGAGACCAGGAGTTTAGGAGCTGGGGGCCTGAGCCCTGCCACTGACCTGCTCTCTGACTCTGAGGCAGGGTTTCCCTCTCTGAGCTTTAGATCTCAACTGGACAGGCTGCTGTGACCTTCTGTGTCCCTGGGCAGGGAGGAAGTTGGTCACCACCCACTTAGTGGGGAATCCTTAGCTGTCGCAGACGGGAATCTGACCCAGTCCCCTGGCTTGTTGGAGCAGCAAGAAAAGACAGAAACAAAACCCAGACCCCAGCTCGTCCAGGAACAGTCTCCTTTTGACCTACATGGATTTTGTGAAGGTTTAACCAGCCTGTGATTTTGTCCAGCTTTGCACGTGCTGTTCCTTCAGCCTGGATGCCATGTCCCATTCCCCATGTTCTAGGACAGCTCAGGTGTCCTCCCATAGAAGACTCTTCGAATTCACGCACCACTTGGACTTCCTTCAGACTCCTAAATCCCCTGTCCCCCCAAACTGCCTTTAGCCGGCACTTGCTAAATGGCCTAGCACTTAACTTGCTCTGCTTAACTCAGTCCTGGAAGACCTGTGAGTTGGAACCATCAGCCCTCCTCTAACACAGGAAGAAGAAGGTTCGGAGAGGTTAGGTCACACAGCAGGTGGAAGGCCCTGCTCCCAAGCCCCACTGGCCCCAGCCTCTCAGGGCTGGGGCAGCGACCTCCTCTAGGCCCTGGGGGAAGAAGCGCTTAAATGCCCCCCATCATTTCTGAGAATGCCTTTCTCCTCAGGATGTGAGGTCCTGCGGGTAGGGCTTGCTCTCGGATTGAGTCTTCTGAGAAGCAAAAACCTGTTACTTCTAGGAAATATGCGGCGAACCCTCTTTGGGCCTCAGTTTCCCTTCCTGTAAAATGGGAGCGAGGAGGCATGGGCTCAGCACTTCTAGGACCCTCTCGGACTGAGTCCGTCTAGGCTCCCAAGCCTGTCCCTGTGGGGTGGCCCGAAGCGGGTGGGGTGGGGACGGCCGCCGCTCCCAGGCCTGGACACTCCCACTCCGCCCACCCCGGCTCGTGCGGTCGCTTTAAGATCGGGCGGGGCCGGGGCGCGGCACCTGGAGCCAAGGACCGGCCGTCCCGGAGTCTCCGCCCGACCGACGGCGCGCGAGGACCGGGATCGGAGGAGAGCTGGGGCGGGCGGTCCGAGCGCTAGCCCGGGGGTCCTGGGCTGGCGGCCGCGCGGGGGCGGAGGGCGAAGCCGGGCTCCGCACGCCCCTCGGCGCCCCCGGAGCGCCCCGCCTCTCGCAGAGCCCGTGCGGGGATCGCAGCCCCCGGGCGCGCTCGTGGGGTGCGGCCGGCTGACACTTCTCTGCGCCCCCTGGGCGGGGGGCGGGGGGGCGACGGGAGCGGACGAGACGCTAGGAGGCTGCGGGTGGAGTCGGGGGGCGTTCGGACACCCCTGGAAGAGACCGAGAGCCGGACCTTGGAGCTCTTGGGGGACGCGGGGAGCCGGGCTAGGGGACCGCCGCTAGGGCCGCTCCCTAACGCCGGACGCCTCTTGCAGACCGGTGGGACAGCCGTCGGGGGATCGTGCCGCCCTCTGGTTCCCGCGCCTGGACCGCGCCTGGATCACGCCTGGCCACCTGCCGCCTGATGGCTTCCTCCGAGGTGGGTGTAAGCTTACTTATCTCCCTCCTTCCAAGGCATCTAGGCTCCTCCTAACGCCGACCCTGCCTGGACGCCTTCTCTACACCTTGACTACAGTGACTTGCTCGTGCAGAGTGGACACCCAGGTCTCTTCGTGCTCTTCCTGTGTTCTAACTCGCTGGGTGGCCTTGGTCATGGTAGTCAGGGCCTCAGCTTACCTGGCAGTTGATTCGAATGGTCTGGACCACTTCCTGTTCAGATGGTTTAGTTCTCTCTCTCTCTTTTTAAGTTTTGATTTATTTATTTGTGAGAGAGAGAGCACACAAGCAGCGGAAGGGGCAGGCAGAGGGAGAAGCAGGCTCTCTGCTAAGCAAGGAGCCCCATGTGGGACTCCATCCCGGGACTTTGGGATCACGACCTCACCCGAAGGCAGATGCTTAAGGGACTGAGCCACCCAGGTGTCCCTGGATGGTTTAGATCTTACAGAAAAGTGGTCGCTGGAGTTCTCTTATTGGTTACACAGAGTGTGACTGTGCCCATTTTACAGAGGAGGGAGCTGAGGCGTGGAGAAGCTAGGCAAATTGCCCAGTGTCAGAGCCAGGGTCCATCCTTGGCCAGCTCTGTGTCACCATGCTTCATTACAGCTTGCCATCCTGCCACCTCATCTTTACAACTTGCTTTTCCCTGTGAGGCAGAGTTTGAGCTAGGGGTGCTGAACAGCTTCAAGGTCACGGAGCTTGGCCACGGTTAGAGGGAGTGATAAATCGGGTGCAGGGAAGGGCCTTCTCTGGCTCGTGGGAGGTGGGGGTGGCAGCAGCGGATGGGCTTCTGGGAGGAGGTGGTTGGTGTTTGGACTGGGTCTTGAGGGGTGGGGCTGTGAAATGAGGGCCCTGGGTGGGCACAGAGGGTTCCCCAGGATGAGGTCCCCAGGTCCCCAGGACTGGGTTCAGATTTGGCACTGACCTCAAGCAAGCTGTCACTCTCGAAGCTCCATAATGCTGTTGTGAGGATTAGGTCAGGGGCCACCTGTAAAGTGCCATGTGGTGCCCAGGCCCATGTCAATGCCCATGTCAGTGCCCAGTACATGTCTGTTGCCTCCATCATCATGTATGTAGGCCAAGGGAGAAATGGAAAGGGAAATCCCACCTGCAGACCGTCTTCATCTCTGAAGGGCAGGATTAATGGTGATTCATATTTTGCATTTTTATTCTCTTCTGTGGTTTTCTCTTTTTTTCGCAATGAGCAATTACTGCTTTTATAGAAGTTTAAAAGCATCTTAAGTTACCAGGAGCAAGTTCTTCAAGTGTCGAGAAGCATAGCAGTTTCTGGCTTTGGGCCAGGTCCTTCACCTTTCTGGGCTAGGTCTCCTTGTTTGTAAAACAGGAATTTCTTTGCCTGCCCTGACCACCCACCCCAGTTGTGGGGAGTGTGGAGAGGTGCCATGATATACCAGCGAGGGCTTATTAACGGTTACTGATTTGCTGTGAGTTTCTAAATTGTTTTTCCAAGCTGATTTCTGCAGCTTTTCCTCTTGACAGCCTCTCCTCACTGTCTAACTTTGGAGAGCGAGTCGTCAGGTTCTTTTTTCTCCCACAAGTGCCTTGAGCTGGGGACAGGAGGCCCTTGCCCCATAGACAGATTCACAGGAAGAGAACAGCAGGTAATTTACGGATGACATTTTTCTATATGCTTCTGGTGGTCTGGGGGCTCAGAAAGATTTGGGGTCCACTCCTAGAGCACCGCTGTTACAAGTATACATTCTCTTTTTGTCTCACACGTACACACACGTGTTTTTAAACACATTTGGGAACATGCCCTTTTGAAGTCTAAAGCTTCACCTTCTAGATCTTTTTTTAAAGATTTATTTATTTGAGGGAGAGAGAAAGAGAGAGTGCAAGTGGGGGGAGGGATAGAGAGAGAAGGAGAGAGAATCTCAGGCGGACTCCCCATTGAGTGCAGAGTCCAACGCGGGCTTGATCCCAGGACTCCGACTAAGATCATGACCTGAGCCGAAAGCAAGAGCCAGCCTCTTAACCAACTGAGCCACCCAGGTGCCCCTTCCCTAGATCTTGACCATTTTACTATGACCCTCGGCTCCCCCAGAAGCACACCTTTGAATGGCTGCACAGCAGGGATCATTTGGGCCCAGCACGCCTGGCTGGGTGAGGCCCCATTTGGAAGGCATTCCCGATCACTGGTCTAGGGTCTATGAGTGCCCCAGCCCCGGCCTTCACTGACTCGGATTCTATAAGAGGAGATGGTATCTCTTTAACTTCTTCTAGAAGCCTGCCAAAGAGCCTGCCCTTTATAAGGGTAAGAAAACAGGCCGGGGCAGGTGGTAAGCTTACCCCAGAGCTGCAGAGTGGGGACCAAAGCCAGGCCTCCTGTCCGTGGCGGGGTGCTGGAGCCTCTGGAATCCTGCGTTCCCTCCCTCCTCTCAGCGGGGAAGGAGGCTTTTCACATAGCAGGTGTTTACCCAGTAACACTTGCCCTCACTTAAGGGAATTTCTTCAACACACGTGGACTGAGAAGCTCCTATGTGCTATGCGCTGCGGGATACAGCCGTGAACAGGGCCAGTGTGGACCCTGTCTGCAGGGTCCTCACTGTCTGGTGGGAGCACAAGCAAAGGAGAAGTTAAACACAGACAGAGAAGTGCTAGGACCTAAGAAGGCCCCAGACACGTGGTGTTTAAGGGAAGGCTTCTTGGGTGAGGGCCAAGCCGAGCCTGGAGGGGAGATCATGTCCGGTTACCAGACAGAGAGACCAGTGCGTGCAATGGCCCAGAGGTTGGCTTTGGGGACAACATGGACGTAGGTTTAGCCCCTTCCTGTAGGATCTGGGGCCAGATTTCCTCCTAGTTTTTGTTTCTCCTGTGCATTTTTCTTTACCTGATGGAAGGAATTTGGTAGACTAAGGCGGAAACAGGAAGATATGCACATCTCCCCCCTGTAGCTGTTAAACATTGGTGCTGAGCTTGTTTTCTCAAAAGGGTTATGAATATCCCATCCAGAGGGTATGCCATGCTTTACTCATCAGTTCCCTGTAGGTGGACATTTAGGCTTTCTCCAAATTTAGGACCCTTATAAAAATAAGGCCAGGGCGGACATCTTTTTGCACAACGGGGTTTCCTGTCATGGATGTCAACTTGGGGCTCCTCAGTCCCCACTTTCACCCCTGCTCCTTTACCTGCCCTGGGTCTGTGCCTTCTTCTGCCCGCTGGAGGGAAGTACCGACCACTCTCAGGACCGTGACTGGGGGAAGGGAGCTACTGCATAACCAGCAGGTCCCACCCATGGAAGGCCTGGTGGGCCCAACAAGTGTGCCCGCTCATCCCTCCCAGCCGGTAGCAGACGGGCCGGCAGGGGTGGGGGTGGGGCGGCGGGGAGTCATACCCACCAGGCCGATGGGGCCTGGGAGGCCTGGGGGGGCCCCGGAATGAACAGAGCCACACTTGCTGAGCTCCTGCTGGATGCCAGGCATGGTGCTCGGAACTTGGAACCCATTCTCGGTGACCTCTGAAACAGCCCTACAAAGTTGGGAGTATTATCCCCCTTTTACAGATGAGGAAAACAGAGGCCCAGAGGCGTCAGATGACCTCTCCAAGGTTACACAGTGACCTCAGACAGACAGGGGAGGACTAAGACTGGGGTCTCCAGTCCCCTGGCAGGCCTCTCCCCATTTTCTCCCCTCTCCCCTTCTCCGTGCTCAGACGTGTGGTGCGAGCCGAGCGGCCCCCGCGCTGCGCTATTGCATGACCGTCAGCGGCACGGTGCTTCTGGTAGCCGGGACGCTCTGCTTTGCATGGTGGAGTGAAGGAGACGCAGGTGCTCAGCCCGGCCAGCCGGCCCCACCCACCGGGCGCCCCGTGCCTGAGGCCCCCAGCCCCCTGCTCAGGTCGGTCAGCTTCTTCTGCTGCGGTGCAGGAGGCCTGCTACTCCTCTTCGGCCTGCTGTGGTCCATCAAGGCCAGCACCCGGGGGCCTCCCCAGTGGGATCCCTATCGCCTCTCCAGAGACCTGTACTACCTCACTGTGGAGTCCTCGGAGAAGGAGAGCTACAGGTCAGCGGGGCAGGGGGGAGGTGACGGGTGGGGGGTGGTGGATAAGGCACTGTCACACTATTGGGCATTTGTGTAGCAAATTCTCCTGGGGTTTCTCCTCTGAACCAGGCCTGGCTTATGCGATGGGGACTAGGAGGTGGATCAGCACCGTCTTGGAGGAGTTTAAAGCCCTTTGACAGATTTGGACAAACCAAGGTAGTTAGAGCTGTCAGAGAGGGGGCAGATATGGGCCTATGGAGATGTGGAGAAACCCAGGAAGGCTTCCCAAAGGAGGTGGCAATTGAGCTCAGCATGGTATGCGGCAGAGTAGCATAGGGGTTCAGAGCTCAGGCACAGGAGTCAAGCCTACTGGGATCCTCCCCTGGTTTTGTCACTAACTAGCAAGTAGGAAAGTAGACCCTTCCACCCCACTGAGCCGCAGCTTACTCATCTGAAGTAAGACAGAGAGAAAAGCACAATGATAGGAAGCACCTGTATTCACCCACGTGCTGGATGCTGTTCTAAGTGCTTCTCATATATCTACTCATTTTGTATTTACAGCGGGTCTCTGAAGTGGGTCCTGTACCCCGTTTATAGCTGAGAACACTGAAACACGAACTGACTTGTCCACGGACACCCAGCTCGTGCGCGTCACAGTCAGGACCTGAACCCAGAGTCTGCGCTCTCGCTGCTCCCTAGCTTAGGGGACGTGTACCTGTAGAACTTAGCCGGTGCCTGCCTGGCGCACAGTAGGTGTGCCGTAGATGTAACTTTGGCTCGAGTGCATAAGGTAGAGAGAGGCGGTTTAGGCAGGCAGAAGAGCCTGTGCAAAGGCTCGGGGGCAGGATGGGGGCGGAGACAAAATCTTGCATTAAGACCATATTTCTCTACCCTTTTAAAATTATTGCTCCCTCTCAGGAGCCTTTTTAGGCAATCTTTCCTTCATTCCCCACCCCCTCCACGAAATGTTCATACCACAGATATACCATCTGTTTGCTCTGTATGTAATCTGTGTTACATACGTCAACAGAGTATCACCAAGATACCAAGAACCCACTTTGCCCTGTGGCCGATGCATGCATTATGTGTGTGCTTGTTACCTGTTTACTCATTCAGTCAAGTATGGGCTGTGCCTACATCTCCAGGGCCTGCATAAATTCCAGTCCTGCCGGCCTGCAACGTAAGAATCCCTGTTACCATTTCCAGAAGAAGAAGCCGAGGGATATCCAGCTCGAAGGTGGCCGAGCCGGCTGGCTGCCAAGCTGGCATCCTCCCCCCCCAGCCTGTAAGCCCTGGATTTTGGGGTAGTCGGGGCTAAGCCAGACATTAGTGAAGTGGCCTGGGACCTGGACACCCTTCTCCCCTTAGTGAGAGGGGAAAATGTATTCTGAGTTAAAGAATGTAACAAATTCTTCCTGCTACTGGCCTGTGACTCCCCGAGGTCAGAGACAATGGAGTATTCACCAGGGGCCACTTGGTACAATGGTCTGGCCTTGGTTTGACCCAACTGTTAGGGGGAAGCACAAGGCCTCGGCCTTCAGCCAATCCCCTCACTTCTCCGATGAAAAGCCTGGGTCTCAGAGAGACCGACGACCCACCTGGTCACACAGCGAGCTAGTGGTTGACTGGAAGCAGGCCAGCCCTCAGGGTGCGCTGGACGACAACCTGTCCCTCCTCACCCAGCCTGGCCTGACTGCTTGGGGTGGGTGTTGTCTGTATACACAAGTGTGTTGACTCAACAGGGTCGGGGCCACGGTGTGTGTGTTGGGGGGGGGGCAGTTGGCCTTTATTCCCAGCAGGGCCAGGGAGAAGCCCAACCAGGACAGTGCTCATGGCCCACGAGGTCCGGAGACCCAAGTCATAGGTCCAGAACGAGGATGGCCGGATGTCGGGGAGGCTGCTTCTGTGAATGACTTTCTTGTCCCTCAAGCTGACATCGCCCAGCCCTGCTGCTTGGTGAGGCCAGCCTCTGGCCCCCACGGGGAGGCTACTCTGCTGGTGGCTGGACAGGAGGCCTCCCAGGGCCCCCACCCTCAGTGAGCCCAGCAGAAAAAGCCTGGGTCTATTCAGACATGAGGGTTTCAGCATGTGCTCTTTCGTTGATAAGCGGTGTGTCCTTGAGCCTGTTACTTGGACTCTCTGAACCGTGTCTATGTCTTCGTCTGTCATCTGGCTGTGCCAGAACTCTCCCGAGATGGCTGAGAGGCTCGGGTGAGGTGATGGATGGGGAAGAAGTGTAGACCCCGCGGGTCCGCACACACTTTAGCTCTGCTGCTGGGCGTGACTGTGCTCTGTAGCTTGCCGCGCCCTCCGGTGCCCACTAACTGATTTGAGCCTCAGTGGTAGGAGGTAAGCGTGAGGATTAGGCCCATTTTACAGATGAGAGAGCTAAGGTGTGGACAGATTAGGCCTTGGGATGGGAAGAAGGGTGATAGGTGCAGTTGGCTTGAGCTTTGCAATTAGACAGGGCTGGGGCTTTGCTGCTTAGTTGCTGCGTGACGTTTACTTCCCTGTACAGTGGGTGAGAGCCATGCCTCCAAGCTTGTCACAGGCATGCTATAGATTAGGGAACTTACACACTGGGCAAATAGTAGTTCATCCTTGTCCCTTCCCTTCCCTACTGTGGCTGCCTGACTCAGCTGAAGGGTGGAAGAGACAACGTGGGGCCCAGGTCTCTTGCCCCGACAGGGCTCCAGAGAGTGGGGCAGGCCCTAGCCTCCGTGGAGCTTGCTGTGCCCGGGGACCACAGTGGCAGGCCTACCCCACACACTTGCAGGGCGCCGTATCCAGAATATTCCACAAATGGAGCCACACATCTGGAAGTGTGTATGATATGGCCACACTGCATGGGGCCTCATGGTCCCCACGTTCCCAGCCTCTGGACCGTGGGTATGGGATGTAGGGCTGGCTGGGCCCAGCTGGTTACTAAGGCAACAGCAGGTGGCATGAGGGCTACCCCATGCCTGCCCTGTAAGCAAACTTCCTGCTGTGGGGTGAGCTTACCCGGCACCTGTGTCCTGCCCTGCCAGCTGTTGCCTGCTCGGGTGATTCCGGGCGTACCCCAAATCTGTCTCCCATCTCCAGGGCTTGGAGAAACAGGGAGAGGCAGGGGTGTGGCTGGGAGGGGAGCGGGGCAGAAGACATAGGGCTCTGGAAGCTGTATTACCTGCATTTTTCTGAGTGTTGTCAGAGCTTTTTCCATTGTTATCCCCATTTTACAGATGAGGCGAAAGAGGCTCAGAGAGGCTGTGTGGACAAGGCCTGGGTCACACAACAACCCACAATAGTAGAATCTAGCTTGCTTGCTTCCAGAAGCAATATTCTTTGCCTGCCCTCACATGCAAAGGCTAGTGGGAGCTCAGAGGAGAATGAGACCCCTTATCAGCTTCCTCAGCTGCAGGGCTCCTGGGCTGTCGTCCAGAGGAGGAGGTCTGTGAGAGAAGCAGGCAGCGACACTGGACAGGGAGCCCAGATTTGGCTCGTGGCTGGTGCCCTCCGTCAGGCTGGCACACAGGCTGGGGGTCAACCCTGGGCTCCCCATGTGACGCTGTGACTGGAGCAGCAAGGCTCCCTCCCCAGTGGTCGCTCTGAGGGCTGAGGTTGGCTCAGGCTGAGAAGACACGTTGTGCAGAAAAGGGCCATGGCCGGGCAGGTGATGGGTGTTCCCACGTGGGGCGGCACCCGGCACAGTCTCCCACCAGCCCGCAGAGTGAAGTTCCCTTCCCCGCCTCTTCCGACCCCCAGGGCCTGCCTCCTGCCATCTAGACAGGCAGACCCCCTGGTGTGGGTGGAACTGCTTCCCCACCCGCTCCAGACGGATGAGCTTGGGCAAGCGACAGCCTCTCTGAGCCTGGATGGCACTTGCCATGTAGGGGATCTGTGATAAGTTTTGTTCCCCACACCCCTTCCTCACAGAGACTTTCGAGATTTGGTTATTGGCTCCTGTTTATGGAGCGTGCTAAGGCCCCTTCCCCTATATTTTCTCAATTCATCTTCATATAGTCCCGTGACCTAGGTGCCATTATTGTCTTCATGTTATAGATGGGGAAACTGAGGCGCAGATTAATGGAGTTACTGACCCCATGACCTTCCACCAAGAATGGGGCAGAGCAGAGAGTTGAACTAGCCAGTGCCCAGACCCATAGCCAGCCCTCAAGCCCGTCGGGGTAGGAAGCAACCTTCAGGATCACCTGGTCAGCCCCTGTATCTGGCAGCATCATCTCCAAAGCAGAAACAGCCCAGACCTAGGACCAGAGACACTCCCACCGCCAGGGTCCTGAGAAGGGAAGAAGCACTAACTTCCCAGAGGTGACCCACCAGGCTTCCGAGAGGACTGAACACCAGCCTCATTCTCATCAGCATTGTAGCTAGGATACAGGTAACCTGTTTCTGGAATCTAGCCCGTGGAGCCTGGTCTGAGAAGCCTCACAGACCCGGTCTCTGCCTTGAGTCCCTGCAGGGTAGTTCCTTTGTTGGAGGTAGGGCAAGCCACAGGAAAGCCAGGCTGTTTACAGATAGATGTGGCTGACCCGGTAGGTAGTGAGCTCTCCATCTCTGGAGGTATGCAAGCAGAGGTAATCCCTTGGCAGACTCACCGTATGGGGCCTCAAGCGTCCAGATGGGCAGGAGAACTCATGTCTCCCACCCTGCCTTGAGCATCCACAGCTCCAGATCTGGTAAGGGATATTACAGTAAGCTAGAAGCCTTCTTGCCTATGAACCATCACTCCGTCTTTCAACAAACATCCCCAGACCCCTGCCCTCAGCCCCTGGATGCTCAGAGTCAATGCTTGCCCTGAGGGACAACTTTAGGCCCCTGGTGGGGTCAGTGTAGTGACAGAGGGAGAGAGGGCTCTGGGATCCCAGAGCAGGGAGCAGGAGCTCCGCCGGGGGAGGGGCCAGTCAAGAAAGCTTAGCAGAGGAGTCTCACAGGATGAGTGGGGACTGGCCAGCAGCGGGGGATGGACTGGCCCTGCAGAGAACTGACGAGGTGCAGTGAGCCTGTGTGGGTCGCTAACCGGATGGGCAGGGAGGGCTGCGGTTGGCAGGGCTGGCTCAGGCCAAGCTCCAAGTGTGTAGCCGGGGCGCTGGGGGGCCCGCACAGGCTTTGGACCAGGACATGAAGTCCTCCCCAGCCCCAGCCTTCCTTGCTCTTCTCCCGGCACGCACGAGCTTTCGCCCTCGCCCCTGCTACAGCCACCCTTCTGTCCTGTAGGCTCCCAGAGCTGGCTGCCATCCCCACTTACGAGGAGGCCATGTGCTGTTCGCTCGCTGAGGGGCCCCCGACACCAGCCACGGACCCCGTGGAGGGAGGCCTGAAGGACAGTGCCTCTGGGGATGCCCTGCTCGGGACCCAGGCCCCCCTGCCGCCGCCCAGCTACGAGAGCGTCATTTGTGCCGCGCGTGGCGTCTCTGGAGAGACAGCACCTGGCACCGCGGGCTCCTGCCCAGGCCGGGCCCGGACTGCGGGTGGGGGGGGGGTTAAGGCTCCCGGCCAACTCGGGAGCTGGGGACAGGTGATGGGCTTCTGGTGCATGGGGCCTGGTACGCGGGAGGCACGCGACACACGTCTGCTGCCGACTGCTCTTGTATTTACCTATTGCTGTGTCACAAACGGCTTCAAATAAATCCATTTAATGATCTCTCGTGACGCTGTGGGTTGCCTGGGCCCGGCGGGGTGGTTCTGCAGCGCACGGAGTGGGGGGCTGCAGTCGGAGGGCCCGGCTGTGCCAGAATGTCCAGGACGGGGCAGTCAGACGGCTGGCCGTTAGTGCTGGCTGTCAGCTGGGAGACTGTTGTCCAGCTGAGAAGGTGGGGGCGCAGAGGCCGGGGCAGGACTGGCCCGTGGTCCCACACTGAGTTCATAATCGGAAGAATGTGGGCTCTGAATTCAGACCGCCTGGGCGTGGGTTCCACCTTGTACCGGTTGAGTGACCTTGAACAAGTGGCTTTGCCTCTCTACCTTGGCTTCCTCGGGTATAACATGGGAATCGGGAGTGACAAAGGCCCAGCCCCTACCCCAGGAGCTGAGTCGTGAGGAACACACGAGATGACAGCAGCTGGCGTTGTGGATTCACATGGACCCTGCAGGCACAGTACTAACGCTTCAAATGATAAGTGCACATCTTAGCCCAGCAGCAGGTGTCTCTGAGAACTCAGTGACTGTCAGCTTTTGTTAGTAACCCCCCTCCACCCAGTGCTATTTTGGCCTCTGCTCCCATACCTCCTGTGACAGGGAGCTCACTACCTAGCCTTACTTTCCAGATATGGCAGAGATGTCTGTTCTCTGCCCAGCTACATTCTGCATCCCTCATTTCCACCTCACCCCATTCACAGATGAGAAAGCCAGCTCAGGGAGGTTAAGTGACCTTCCCAGGGTCACACAGCAAGCAGAGATTCAAAGTCCTGGGGCTCCGTCGGCTGGATAAGGGCGGCATTCCCTGCGGCCTACTGTATGCCCGGGCAGGCCTCTGCATTGTTTCACATCGTCGTGGCTGCTCTGCTGCAGGTGCTGTTCCCATTTACCAGGCGAGGAAACAGCCTCGGAGAGCTAAAATCTCAGAGGATCACGGCAGGGCCAGTGGTTTCATTCAAACCTGCCTGTGCTTCCCTCTCTGGCCTCCCTCTCTTCTGGAACTTCTATGCATCTCTCCGTTCCCCAATATCAGTCTCGAGTCTACCCGTTGTAGCCCCTGGAGTGACAACAGTGAACAAAGCAAAGTCCGCAGCCTGCAGTAGCGGGAGACAGACTAGAGACAGGTAAATAATGTATCTGGCATGATAGATGGGGCTGCGTGCTACGGAGAAAGATCGATTGGGAAAGGCAGACGGGGACCCCCAGGGGGAGGGGTGCTGCCTCTTTAGATGTCACAGCTGGGAGGCATCAACGTGAAGACAGTTCAGACAAAAGCTTGAAGGGGGGGTCAGGCAAACGTCTGGAGTAAGAGTTTTCCAGGCAGAAGGAACAGCAGGTGCAAAGCCTTGGGGTGTCTTGTGTTCTGAGAGGAGCACGGAGCCAGGTAGAGTGAGAGGAGGCAGGGCAGGAGACGGGCTCGCGGGGTGATGGGGTGGACGGCAAGGGCAAATTATCCAGGGCCTGGTAGGCTGTTTTGCGGTCTCTGGCTTTTACTCTGATAAAACAGGGTGCCCTTCCATGGTTCTGAGCAGAGCAGTGACATGGCCTGACCTGGCATTTGGGTTGAAAAGAGACTTCAGGGGACAAGGGTAGAAGCAGAGACCATTCAGGGAGACAGATGATGGGGGCTGGGACCAGAGTGATGAGCAGTAGTTGGGGGTGAGAAGTGATTGGATTAGAGGCTTAGAGGTGGAGCCAACAGGATATGGGTGTGAAGAGGAGGTAAGGGTGCTGGCCAGGATATCCAGGTGATGGCCTGAATAAGGCTGGGAGGAAGGAGTTGACATGGGAGGGGCAGATCTGAGGAGGCAGGGGAGGAGTGTGCAGGGTAGGGCAGCGTAGGGACGAGGGTGTGCATGGAGTTTTAGCTCCAGCCATTACTTACCCCTGGGCCTTTGCACTTGCTGATCACTTTGTCTGAATTTTTTTCCTGCCCTGACAGAACTCCAAATAACCTCACAAGGATCCCTTCTATGAATCCTTCCCTTCATTCCTTCCATTTCCCCAAGTCTATCCCTCTCTCTGCTTTGTGCACGTGCTGGGCCTCACCCACGGCTCAGAGCCTTTACCTTACTGTGCCCCAGAAAGTAGGACCAAGTGCCATCACTCTCTGAAACCCCATATTTACCGGAGTGCCTCACGCTTCAGGGCGTCCGGCATGTAGTAAGCGCTCAACAAGAGACGGAGTGGGGACCTGTTTGAATTCCTGGCTCTGCTGTTTACAGGTTTTGCGACCTCGGGTAGCTCACCTTGCCTCCACGAGCCTCAGTTTCTGCGTCTGTCAAACGGGTGTGGTCTTTCCCGTCTCTGCCTCTGAGGATCTTGCGAGGATCCTGAACAGATCCGAGAGGAAGAAAACAGCGGTTTTAGCGCGCCCTCTGCTGGAAGATGAAACCCCCGACCCGCTCCTCCCACTGTCCCCCGCTTGGCTGGGAGCGAAAGGCCGCGCAGGCAGGCGGGAGGGGAGCCGCGGTTTGGGGAGGTACTGGCCAGTCCCTGCCACTCCCCAGGCTCCGTTTTCTCACCTGTGAAATGGGCGCGATAACCGCGGGCTGAAGGGCGGAGACGCCTGATGGAACGCGTGGGCGTGTGCCTTGCAGAGCGCGTGCTACGATGGCCACCAGGGGGCGCGAGAGGCTCCCGCTGGACCGCGACCGCGCACATCCACTCACTCCCCACCGCCCGCGCCAGCACCCGCCAGCGCGGGCTGAGGCCCCTCTGGGCCTCGGTCTCCTTTTCTGGCGCCTGCCGCTTCCATTCCCTGAGCCTGTATAAGATGATGATAGTCATGCTGCCCTGGAGGGTCCAGCCATGTTGACAATCAGATCATAAGGCACTTGTTCCTCCATTAGGTCACTTCCCAGCACAGTACCTAGGAGGTGGCCTAATACCACTTCCAAGGCACAGGGGACAAGTCTCAAGCCCAGAGTGGAGTTTGAGCTCCACCAGCCCAAGTTCACCTGTGGAATCAAATGTGGATGTGACCAGGTGACTCTCAGCCCTTCCTGACCCCTTAGCAACCTCTCACTGTGAGGGTCTCCTGAGCTATTACAGGGGACCCCCCACCCCTCCCCTGCGAACTGTAGAGTGCAGCCCTGCTGGATCTGACGGCTGGTGAAGGAGAAACCGCTGCTGAGAAAAGTGTTTGTGAGCAGGAACAGAGCGTGCGCGTAGGTGTGGTGCCCGGGACAAGCACAGCTCATGCTGGGGAGGAGGGAGAAGGTGGTGGCGACAAACAGAGCCCCCCCAAACCTACTAAGTCAGGATGCCAGATCCTGTGGTGACAATTTAACCCTGTAAAAACTATAAAGTTACCATCTTCCTTTAGAGATCCCCATGGCCTTCATTTTCCTATAAAACTGTAAAGGAATCTGATTTTTCCCATCAGCCCATCGTCAGGACAGAAACTCCACCCTTAGAATGCCATTCTTAGGGTTAAGGCATCTTCTGAGGGTAGGAGGCTGGGGACTCCCTGTCAGTCATTCACACCCCACAGGGGCATCAACACACACAGACTGTCTAGGCGACAGCTCCTTGGGAGCAGGTCTGGGGGAGCGCAGAGTATGAGAAAGGAAAGAGGAACCCAGGGAGGCCAGGCCTGGAGATGGGGAGGTGCGGTCATCATCCCCATTGTACAGGAGAGGAAAACTGAGGCACAGAGAGGGAATTTAATCAAGAGTACACTGCCCCTCGGCAGAGGAGCCAGACCCCGTGCTCTGGCCACCAGAGCCCAGACTTCTAACTTTCATCCGCGTCAGGCGGTACCACGTGGTGGCCAAGCGCACGGCCGGTGCCTTCCAAGTCCAGCTGCCCTGCCGTTTCTACCTGTGTGACCTTGGCACTTGACCGACCCCCCCCCCCCCCCCCCC
>NW_024423564.1:59831047-60008438 GCF_017311325.1 Ursus maritimus | reverse complement strand
CCCCCCCCCCCCCCCCCCGCCCCGTCCTCATCTGCAGAGCGGAGATAGCAGTAGTTGCCTCACGGGCTTCCCTTCATTGAGTTAATACCCGTAACACGTTTACAACAGTGTCATGCCTGCAGGCACCGTCCAGTAAACAGGGGCTATTATTCCTGAACTCGGGAGGGGCCCATGACCTTGAAGAGTCCAGAGTGCTTCAGGACCCTAAAACGCGGGCCCACGGGATCCTGGAATCTTCCAGCAGCATTCTAATGTCTTTTGGCTGTGGCATTGTACCCTGCTGCCCTGGCCGGACAGCACGGGGCCACCTGTCCAACCCAGCTCAGCCCCACGCAGGCAAATGAGGTGATGTCAAAGCCTTGGCCGGGGCCCAGCCCCTGAAACCTCCCCCTCTCCCTCCCTCGTGTTTTCCCTCATTCAGATTCACACACACACACACACACACACACACACACACACACACACACACACTCTGGCTGGGCCCAGAGGGAAGGTGAGAGCCAGTGAAGGTGGGGGGTGGCACAGGGCCATCGAAGCGTAGCTGCTCGGGCCTGGTGAATGGTGCGCTGGACTGCCGCGAGCCCTGGAGGGAGCCGCCCTCCCCTCCACCCGAAGGCCTAACCCGCAGCGGTCCCGGGGCCTTGTCCTTCCGTGCGAGCGCGTGCGGGGGTCTGCACGGGTTCGCCAGCCCCCCTCAAGCCGGCCAGGCGGCCATGGCCGACGAGAAGACCTTCCGCATCGGCTTCATCGTGCTGGGGCTCTTCCTGCTGGCCCTCGGCACGTTCCTCATGAGCCACGACCGGCCCCAGGTCTACGGCACCTTCTACGCCATGGGCTGCGTCATGGTGATCGGGGGCGTCGTCTGGAGCATGTGCCAGTGCTACCCCAAGGTAGGTGCTGGCGGCGTCAGGGGGGCTGCAGGCCCCGGGCCCAGGAGGGTGGGGGGCTGTGCTTCGGCTCTGGGTATAGTCCCCCATCTTTCACTGGCCTTTCCATCCTCCCCTCTTCTCCTCTCTTTTCTTCCCTTTGCCCTCCTAAGCATCCCTCCTTCCCTCCCTCCATCCCTCCATCCCACCCTCCATCACTCCCTCCCTGCCTCCATCTCTCCCTCCATCACTCCCTTCTTCCTTCCCTCCATCACTCCCTTCTTCCCTCCCTCCCTTCCTCCATCCCTCCCTCCATCCCTCCATCCCTCTGTCCCTCCCTCCACCCCTCCCTCATCAAAAGGACTGATCAGGAGCCCGGGGTCTGGAGCCCTGAGCCACGAGGGAGAGCAGGGAAACCCAACACAGGATCACGGGCCTGAAACCACAGCTACCGAGTGTTTGCTGAGGGCCAGGCACTCCTGCTTTCACGGTGTGTGTAGTTCATCCTCACCCAGAACTTTCTGGTACCGTCTGTAGTTCATTTCAGAGTGGAGAAGCACCAGGCTCAGAGAGGTGAGGTCCCACAGCATCTAAGTGTCAGAGTTGGGGTCGCAGCTCAGCTGCGTGGGGCTTAAAGTACAAGCCTCCCCCTTGGAGGGCTATCCCTGTGTCCTGGAGCTGCTGAGAGTTCCGGAATGGGTCAGCCCTTAACCTTGGGAGGGGCAGTGCTCTATTCTTCCGTTTAATGTACTCCTAGGCTTATCAGCAACTTAGTGATGAGAAGAGCACTGGTTTGGGAGTCCTGAGTTCTAGTTCCAGCTGTCTCAAACTCTGTGTGACCTTTGTCTTTCTGAACTTTGGTTTCTTTTGTCTGTGAAATGGGCCCCAAGCTCCTATATCTCCCAGGCTCCCAGAGTTACTACGACGATCAGAGAGGAGATGGGACGTGGGAAGGGGTTATAAACCGTAGGGCGCTGTGTTTAGGAGAAGGGCTCTCCCAGTCTCACTGTTACTGGTCCTCCCAACAATGTGTGGACCATGCCGGGAGTTATAATCCTTCAGGGCCCAGAGAGGATGAGCCACTTTTCCTAGGTCACACAGCTGGTCAGACAGACCCAGGGAGAGAAGGAAAGAACTTGGGCTCTGTCTCTAAATGCCCCGAAGACTTTGGTCAAGTGCCTTCCCTCTCGGAGCCTGTTTCTTCATTTGTACAAAGTGTGTGTCAGGAAGAGGGGGTGGGAAAAGGGGTGCATCGAAGGGCCCTGTGGGTCCTGACATGTAGGGCTCCAGGCCCCGGGCAGCCCCCACGACCTGCAGCCCCCTCCACCTCCCACCTGGTGGCTGTGCTCAGGGGCTCCTGGGAGGAGGGAGGAAGTTCCTGGGGGCCTGGGCCCTGCTCCCTGGCCCTGCCCCCTCCTTGGGCCAGCCCGGGGCTGTCAGGGTGTTTGGTGCTGGGGCAGTCTGGACTGGTTTACGGAGTTTACAGTCAACTAGCCTCTGTCTGTGCAATGCCCTGAACACAGGTCACAGCAAGAAGAGGTCCCCGGGGCCCAAGCCACCCGCGTTACCACCTCTCTTGTCAACCTGCCAGTGAGGAGGCGGGATCCTGGGGCCCGGCAAGGGGACAGCAGGGGTGTGGAGGGCCACGTCCTTCCTGTCCTCTCCCCCTCTACCAGAGATGATTGGGGGAGGGCTGCAGAGGGACCCGGTGGCAGTGGCGGGTGAAGGAGAGAGGGGAGAGGGAATCCTACTGGGTATTAATGAGTAACTGTTGATAGATTCACGTGTTCGGGTGCTGGGGAGGCAGGAAGGCAGGGTAGAAACAGCGCGCGCTTTCGTGTCCACCGGGCCCAGCTTCAGTTCCCTCCTCCCTCTGCCCCTCTTGGGTGACCTTGGCAGAGCCTTGCACGGCCCAGGGTGGGGAACCAGTGGGGTCTCGTATGTGGGGGGACCGGTATCCCACATTGTTCTCAGGACTAGTGTTTGTGGCATTGAACAGGTCTCTGTATGTGTGTGTAGGGGTGTGAGCACTGGTGTGGGTCCGTGTGGGTGGGTGTTTCAGAGACGCAGGGAAGGAAGGACGGTGCTGTGGGACAGTGAGGTGTGCTGGAGGGGGGGGCCCTATCTCCTACATCGTCTTAGAGCCTGGCCCATCGGAGCCCTCAGCAAATGCTGGTGCTCATCCTCCCCTCCCTCTCAGTGCCCCACAAATGGGAATTGTCTGGATTGAAAGAAATAGAAATATAAGGGAAAGGAATCAGCCAATTAAGATATAAGACTGACATGCCTTGAGCTGTCCTTGTCTTGAGGGGCTGGGGATCTTGTCAGGGAGACAGTTTTCTGCCTGATGGAGAGCGAGTAGGCTTCACGGAGAAGATGAGCTGGCCTTTGAAGGCTAAGTACAAGTTTGCCAGGCAGAGAAGATGAGGAAAGACTTTCCAGGAAGAAGGAACAACACGACAAAGTCATGAAGTAAAAGCAAGGAGAGTGGGTCAACATGGCTGCTGCGAGGTGGGGGCTGGAAGGAAGGCGGAGACAGAGTGGGCTCGGCTCCACAGGGCCTGGGATGCCACGCTGAAGAATATGGCTCCTTCATGAGGCAAGAGAGGGGCATGATTAGCTTTGCAGTTCAGGAAAGTTATCAGGCTGACATCATCTGAGAGGAGGAAGGTTCGGGGGCAACCAGGCCAGGGGAGGAGGCGCGTTCACTGGGCCAGGTGAGAGATGATGGCCCCTGGACTAAGGCAACATTTGAACCCAAGACTGCAGGAACTGAAGAGACATTGCTCATTCATCAAATATTCAGTCCCTGCTGTGCTTCGATATAGGACTGGCACTTCAGAGCGTATCTCGTTGAATTTCTGAAGTAGACTTCGTCAGATGTGGTGGTCACCTGGACCTCAGGCATGACAGAGGAGGAGGAATTAGGGCAAAGCTGGAAGACAGGACAGTCAGGGATGTTGTACCCATTGGCAGAGATGGGGCAGGGTTGCTGGGAGAAGGGAAAGGTTGTCAGAGAAAGCAGGGCCTCTCCCTGTCTGGCTTCTGTTTCTACCCACAGTTCCCCCAGTCCCCTCTCATGCCTACTCCACTGGAGTCCAGGACCAGGCCCCTGATTGGTGGCTGATGGATCTGTCTTCTTCATGGGTATCCCTCGATCCCTCTGCTCCCTCCCTTTGGGGACTGCTCAGTGCTCTGCCTAAACACAAATCTGCCTGTGTTCTCTCCTGCGGAGAACTCCTCCAGGGCTCCCACTACTTCTGCGTAAAGACTGAACTCCTTAGGCTGATGTTCTGGGGTCTTCATAGTCTGGTATCCCCTCGCCAGTTTCAACTTTGTCTGTCCCTCTCTCTTAAAAGGACTTGTGTTCTAACATGCTCCAGCCTTTCCTTCTCCCTCAGGCTCTTCACTGTGGTGATAATGGTGATGATGTTTTGTGATGATGATGATGATGGTAATAGTGATGATGATAGTGGTAATGACAGAGATGGTGGGGGGGTGGCGATGATACGATGATAATGTTGATGGAGGTGATGACAGTGATGGTGGTGGTGATGGTGATGGTTGTAGTAATGGTGATAATGGTGGTGATGGTGATGGAGATGGTGATGGTGATGGTGGTGATGGTGATAATATGATGATATTGATGGAAGTGATGATAGTGGTAGTGGTGGTGATGATGGTGATAGTGACAATATGATGGTGGTGGTGGTGATGATAGTGGTGGTGATGGTGATAGCGATGATGATATGATGATGATGTTGATGGAGATGATGGTGGTGGTGATGATGGTGGTGGTGGTGATGGTGATGATGATAGGATGATGGTTGTAGTAATGGTGATAATGTTGATGGAGATGATGATGGTGGTAGTGGTGGTGATGATGATGATAGTGATGATATGATAATGATGTTGATGGACGTTGGTGGTGATGATGGTAATGGTTGTAGTAATGGTGAAATGGTGATGGTGGTGGTGGTGGTGATGGTGATGATGATATGATGATGATGGTGAAGAGGAGGAAGGGGAGGAGGTGGTGACTGGGCCATGAGGTAATGAGGCAGAGGAGAGGGCAGCTTCTAAGAAGTACAGAGCCAGCTGGCAAGTGCAGGGTATCCTTGGTGGGTGTGGAAGATAGCAAGACCCCTGCCTTATTTCTAGACATTTCAGGGAAGCTTACTCCTCATAGGAGTTCTTCTTAGAACTCCTCCATCCATCCTTCCCTTCTCCCCAGCAGGATGGAGATTTTCTGGTGCAGACAAGTGTCTTTTACTCATCACGTAGGAGAGATAAAAGGGGTTGCTATTTGTGACTTCGTATAACACAGTGGGGTCTTGTCAAATAGTTGTTGAACAAATTTTCAGTTGAGGAGAGCAGGACTCAGAGAGGTCAGATAACCTCGTCTTCGGTAGCATCGAACTGTGGTTTACCGAGCAGCTACTAGTGCCCAGCCTTGTGCTGGGGGCTTCCTTATGCATTTTCTCATGGGATCCTCACAGCGGCCCCAGGAGACGGGTATCGCCAGCCCCATTTTTAAAAATTGTGCTAAAATACGCATAGCATAAAATTTACCATCTCAACCATTTTTAAGTGTACAGTTCAGTAGCATTTTTAAAAAAATATGTATATTGTTATTTTTTAGTAATCTCTACACCTAACGTGAGGCTCAAACCCACAGTCCCCAGATCAAGAGTCACACGCTCCACCAGCCGAGCCAGCGGGGTGCCCTTACTGTTCTGTAGTGTTCGTTACATGCACACTGTTGTGTAACCAATCTCCAGAAGTCTCCATCTTGCCAGACCGAAACTTTATACCCATTAAACGATAACTCCCCACCCCCTCCCCCCAGTCTGTGACAACCACCGTTCCACTCTCCGTATGAATGTGACTGCTGTGGGTACCTCTTCTAAGTGGACTTCTACAGAATCTGTCTGTTATTAGCTTATTTCTTCAAGCCTTGTTCGTGTCGTAGCATGTGTCAGAGCTGCCCTGCTTTCTAAGGCCAGATAAGGGTCCATTGTATGTCTGTACCACGTTCGTCTGTTGTTGGACACTTGGGTGTCCACCTTTGGCTGCTGTGCGCAGGGCTGCAGGTATCTCCTTGAGGCTGGCCCCTTTTACAGAGAGCCACGTAGAGGCTCTGAGCAGAGATGACCTGCCCAAGGAAGGAATTTCCCCAGTCTCCCAGACCCCCAAAGCAGGGCTCCTTCTGTCTCAGCCCCCGCCCCCACCTCCTCTATGACCTGCCTCCCCTTTGCCACCCGGTCCGCACCCCATGTGCTGCGCTTGCAGCGACCACTTGATCCCTGAAAGTTCAGTACAGGGACAGGTGGGAGCCATTTCAGCCATTCACCTCCCTGTCCCCTACCACAGCTTTTGTGCCAAGAAATACATGACACTCACTCACCAGATATGGATGACGCCAGGCACATTCTGGACACTGGAGGAGGATCCTGGGCAATGACAAGATACCACCTCCCCCCAGGCAGGGCCATTTGCCTTGTTTGCTCGTTGCTGCCTCCTAGTGCCTGGAAGATTGCCTGGCACACAGCTGACGCTCAATCAATGTCTTTTGGGTGATGAGCCAGGTGGGAGCAAGAGCCCAGAGATTCCTCCACCCACTGGTGCTGGGCCCTGAGCGGACCCCTCTGTGGTCACACGGGGAGGCCCTCCAGGTCAGGGTGGGTGTGGGAGCCACAGAGAAGCCTTCTTCCCTTTGCCGTGCAGATTACCTTCATACCTGCTGACTCTGACTTCCAAGGCATCCTGTCCCCAACGGCACTGGGCCTGCTGGAGAATGGGCTCGCTGCCGAGACGAAGAGGTAGGTGCCAGGCCCTCTGGGGCAGGGGTGGCACAGGGGGAGCCCCTCAGGCTAGTCTCCTCCTCCAGTGGAGAGCGATGGAGTGGGGTGGGAGCGGCGGGGGGTGTCGCCTCCTCTGGCCCCAGCTTCCTGCTTTGCCCCCTCACTTACCGCAAGCATGCTCTTTGAAACCAGGGATTGTTTGGACTCTTAATTCTACGAGGTAGGCATTTATTCCCATTTTACAGATGAGGGAGCTGAGGCTCAGGGACTTTGTCCTGTCTTAGAACGAACTCGTGGCAGACCAAAATCAACAACAGGTGTGACCCTAAATCAGAAACAGCTGTGACTGCTGCTATGGCAAACAAGGGGCGTGGTGATGGCCAAGCACGGCTCTGGGGCTCTCCGCTTACAGGCTGTGGGACTTGGGGAAAGCGACTTAGCTCTTTGCGCATCTGTAAAATAGGGGTCCTAATCGCACATTTCTCCTAGGGCTTCGGGGAGGGCTGAGGGAGTTCATATGAGCAAAGCACAAAGAACAGAACCTGGAGCGTGGTGGGCCCTGTCTCCGCGTGTCATCGTCAGTAAGACATGCTCCCTATCAAGCAGAGACCAAGCCAGGCAGTTCGCACTCATGACTTCCTTCAGTCCTCATAGGAACCCTGGAAGTGGGGGTGTCGGGCCCTTGACACCGAGGAGGAAACAGGCTCAAGAAGTACAATCACAGGGCAACCGGGTGGCTCAGCTGGCTCAGCGTCCGACTCTTGATTTTGGCTCAGGTCATGATCTCTGGGTTGTCAGATCGAGCCCCGCATTCGGCTCCATGCTGGGCGTGGAACCTGCTTGGGATTCTCTCTCTCCCTCTGCCCTTCCTCATCTCTCTCTTTCTCCCTCTGTAAAACAAACAACAACAACAACAACAAAAAACCCAAAAGAAGTCTAATCACAGACCTCAACGCTCACAGGGAGTCAGTGATGGACCAGAGCAGACCTGCCTCCCTAGAGGTGCCAGGCCTGGCCCGCCGGGACACGGCAGCAAGCACTCCAGCCCTGGATGGAAGTGGGACCGGCCGCCCTCCCCACCCCTGGAGGCCATGACTCTGTGCTCAGAAGGCCGGGCTGCAGGTCCAGGGTCTGTGGCCAGGGCTCTGGAACTCTCTACTTTGCCTGGGGAAGGAGGCAGTGATATTTTCTGTTCCTGGCACAGAGTGGCCAGATGTCCCCAGAGCAATGAGGTGGCTAGGCCCTGGGTGGGCATAGGACTGGTCACGCAGGAAGAGTCATTGCACGGAGCTGAGCTCTGTGCTCCTCCTGTGTGATCCTGGGCAAGGGATCTAGTCCCTGCACCTCAATTCCCAGGGCGGGGGGGGGTGCTGTAGGAGCATAGAGAAGGGGATGGCGGGAGCCCCCGCACTGCCACCTGGGGTTGGAGGCACTTCTGGCAAGCCAGCCCAAGTCTCCAAGTCTCCCTGCTTCCCTGCTCCCAGTTACAGTGGGGATTCGATGAGCCACCTGACGCAGCCTGGCAGGCAAGGAGCACCCAATAACTGGGCGCTTGCTACTGCTACGTCCTCTCCCGAACCATGGGGAGGATCACTCTGCTTCACGGCGGGGTGCAGAATAAATGTGATGGTAGCCATGGGCTTTTAGCCCACCGTCCGCAACGCAGCACACTCTCGGTCGATGCCAACCGGCCTGCATTTCACAACTGGACTCTTGAGGTTAACTTTGGAGACGTGGAGTGAAAGGAGCACTGACCGGCCTTAGAGTCTGAGCTCTGCCAATCCTCGTTGAGCCTCAGTTTCCCCATCCACAAACTGGGTGCATTTACATCCCCAAAGGCTTGAGATCCGGGGAGACCGGATGTCTAGAGCAGGAGGGCGGGGGGACAGCACCGATGTCTCCTCCTGTGATATCTGCTAAGTGGACCCACCTGCCTGTTCTCTCTCTGCTCTCTGCCGTGTGCTGCGCAGCCCCCAGCCCCCGTACGTCAGGCTGTGGGAGGAAGCCGCCTATGACCAGAGCCTGCCGGACTTCGGCCACGTCCAGATGAAGGTCATGGGCTACCGTGAGGACCCTCGCCCCCTGCTGTCCCCCAAGCCAGGACAGCCGCAGCCGGGAGCCAGTGATGGAGGGGGAGGTGGCCCTTGTGATGCTCAGGGCTGGATGGAGGCTGCGGTGGTCATCCACAGGGGCTCAGATGAGGATGAGGAAGAAAGCAACCTGACTCCGAGCTGGCCTGGGTGAGTGCTCCGAGTGCGGGGCTGGGGGTGCTGCCCAGTTCCCGTGTGAAGCAGGCTGGGCTGTGGGCCACTCAGGTCTGTTTGGGGACATCTGGGAGTAGAGAGGGCATGGGTGTAGGGACGCCCCGAGGGGCAGCGGGTAGAGCAGACACATGAGTCTGGCTGAGTCGGCCAGGCCTGGGTTTGAATCCCAGCTCCTCTGCTGTGTAGCCTTGGCAAGTTTCTTACCCTGCTGAGCCTCAGTTTCCCCGTGTGGGAACATTACTCCTGCCTCAGAGGGCTGTCGTGAGAGCTGGGACAGTGAGTTCATACTTGGACTCTGCCGCTGATGTGCTCTGTGACGTCGGGCTGTTCGCTCCCACCCACGCCGTCCTCGCTGGCTGTGAACGGGGCTTCTCATTCATCCATTTATTCATCATCCCACCAACACTGCTGGGCACCTCCTCCCACCCCCAACCCTGCAGGAGCTCCCAGGCCAATGGGAGAGGCAGACGTGTTAACAGAAGGTGACACCTTGTGTGGTGGGGGCTGAGGGCCCACAGGAGGCCTCCGAGTGGCCGGAGAGGCAGGGGAAGAACCTGGTTTGGATAAGAACGTACTAATGCCCATTTCTTGAGCACCCACTATGTGCCAGGCATTGTGCAAAGGGCTTTGCACACGCTGTGTGCTGCAACCCTCCGAGACAACCATAGGAGTGAGTGTCATGGTGTTCTCCCACTTTGTAGGGGAGGAAACTGAGGTCCAGACAGGTGACCTCACCTACCCTGGGCCCTGCAGCTAGTGGCTGGAATTTGGACCCGGGCAGTCTGACTCAGGGCTATCCTGGCTCTCTGGGCCTTTGCTCCTGCAGCCTCCAGACCTGTCTCCAGGGCCCTGCACCCTTGGCTTCCTTCCAAGATGACCTGGATGTGGACTGCAGTGAGGGCGGCAGCCCCAAGCCCTCTCCGCCAGCGGGAGAGAAGCCTCACCGCCCGCATCGGGAGCCCCGGGCCTGCAAGTGCCCGCCAGAGCGCTTCTACGACTTTGCCCTGATCGACGCCCCCACGGCAGAGGATGCGCCTCCAGACGGCCAGCGGCGGGACCCTGCCCCGTCCAGCTGTTGGCAGCCATCCCAGAGGGCGAAGGAGGACGAAGAGAAGGCTTCAGACACAGGCGTGGACGAGCCAGAGCAGGAGGAGGAAGACTTGTACTATGGGCTGCCGGACGGCCCCGGGGACCCCCTCCCGGACAAGGAACTGGGCTTTGAGCCCGATGCCCAGGCCTGAGGTGGATCTGCTCCCTGGGTTCTAGGCCCGCACCACTGCTAACCCCCACGTGACCTCACAGGGCCTCAGTGTCCCCGTCTGCAAAACGGGGTTATGTGGAGGTTCACACGAGACAGTGGGCCTGAGGGCACGTGGAGCGCTCAAAGCAGTGCACGGGGAGGGGGTGCTGCTGTCCGGGCTCTTCCACTGTCCGCTTTCTTTGGTGAAGCTTTGAAGGTGAAATATGATTCACCGAGAAGATTTGCAGCCGCTGGGGCCCTCGAGATCCTTTTCTGCATCCCCCCAAAGCTGGTCTGAACAGGACCCTCCTTGGTGCTAACCCGGAGGCCCTGATCGTCTGCGAAGGCCTCTCAGGGTTCCCGTTTCTGTGGAGTCCTAAAGGCACACCCATGTCCCCTCCCCTGTCCCACACTCGGTGGATGGCGTGATCCGTCTTCACTCGGAGCTAACCACGTCTATCCTGCCCACATCCCTTCTGTGGCTCACGTCGCCCCAGATCCAAAACTTTCCATACCTCACCTCTGCAGGCCTCCCGACTTTGCCCCTGGCCGGCCCTGTGCCACAACCTCTGCTCCTCCAATTCCGAGCCTCCCTCCCATTCCCCCAAGCCCGTCCCCAGCTGTCCCCTCTATCAGCCCGCCCTTTGCTTCCTTGTCTGTCTGGCAAATTCACGCTCATCCTTCAAGTCCCAGCACAGATGTCCCTCCTCTGAAAGTTTTCCTGATGTGACCACCTCCCGGAACGAGTCCCTTCTGGCTCCTCTATGCCAGCTTCGGGCCTTGTACATGGATTGCTGGAGTGTGACCCCCCCGCTCAAGGCTAGACCTCTGCTCTACTCAGCTCCGTACATCCTGAGCTCAGATCAGTGGTCTTCGAAGGCCTACAAAATGGACCGGAGCCTTTCGCAGATGGTGCCCCCATCCCCTAACTCTTAGACCCCCAGGCCCTTCACCCTCAGGCAGTCAAACCTCCAAAGGGCATGCATCGGAGTCACAAAGGCAGGCAGAAAGCCCCCAGAGAAAGCCCCTTCCCTGCAGAATACACCTCCATTGGCTAAGGATGGGGGGTGATATGAAGCCTCCTGGCTTGATTCAGTTCGATTTGGGTGGCGTTTACTGAACATCTACTGTGTGCTGAACACTAAGCCAAGATTTTTAAGGGGAGAGAGACATGAACTGATAAGGTTCTTGCCCTGCAAGAGCTTACCATCTACTGAGCTTGGTGCCTTGAAAGTTCGGAACGGAGAGCAGTGTGCAAGCCAAGGAGGGAGCAGAGAAGTTAGAAATGGAGAGTAGGGTCCAGAGGCAGCCGAGTGACAACCACACAATCGTCTGGCCCATCAAATGCGGGACAGACAGCTCAGGCTGCCTGAGCAGGCCCTGAAGATCCCCCTGTACCACCGCTCCACGGTGTAATGCTCGGATCGGGTTGATCTCTGCAAAGCGCCGGTGTGCCCCAGTGCGGACAGCAGCAGCTTTGGAGAAGGGGGCAGCGGCACGACTTCCCACCAGGTCTGCGCGCTCAGAACTTGCACCCTGGGCCACTGGGAGGAGGAGACCTTCATCTAGGCTGGGCCTCTGGGTTGGGGGTGGGGATCTCAGCTGAAGAAAGGGGCTACCCCCAGTGCTGAGTCAGAAGTGCATGGCCGGCAGTGGGCTGCCTGGTGGCACCATTGCTCAAGCCTCTAATTCTAGGTTTTGGCTCAGGGTAGTGAGATCAAGCCCTGCATCAGGCTCCGCACTGAGTACAGAGTCTGCTTAAGACTCTCTCTGCCCTCCCTACCCCAATAAAATAAATAAGATCTTAAAAAAAAAAAGAAAGAAAAAAGAAGGGCATCCCCCTGGAAACACACTCCTCTTTCATTCTGGGTCATTACCACCTCCAGCCGGAAAGCCTCTATAGTGAGGGGTGCCCCTGGGTGCATACCCTCTGCTCTAACGTGGTCCCGCTGATGGCCCCGAGACAGTGGACCCGGTGAGGTGCTGCGTGTTCCCATGCCCTGCTTACTAAGGCAGGGGAGCAGGTGGCATCAGAAGGGCCGTCTGGGCAAACAGCTAAAATAAAGTTTTCGGTGTTTCAAGGGGTCACTTTCACCTGCAAATTCTTCTATGTGAAACCACCCGTTCCCCCTCTGGGCAGGATAAATAAGACATCGTGCCTGGCAGGCCCTGTGAGCAATCTCCGGAAAGCGAGCGCCAAGCACAGGGGCACGACCACGCAGGCTGGTGGTGCGGTACAGAGGCTCAGGCATGGCCCCTGAATCACACCTGCAGCGCGCTCCCCAGACCTCAGCAGAGAACCCAGAGCCTCGAGCTGCGGGCCCGCCTCAGAGGGACGGACCTTGTCCCAGGGAGCATCCCGGGGCAGGGGTGGGTGGCGCTCGGGGCAGCAGAGACAGATGGCGAGATTCAGGCTTTGCCCGTCCTGGGTGCCCCCACGGCCTGCCGCACGATGGGGAGCCGTACGCCTGGTCTGCCCCGGACAGCCCTGGTTTATGCCCACGGCCCCTGCCCACTGACTATGAGCACACCCTTCACTACCAGAGTCGTCTCATTTGGATGATAAATGATATAGTCACCCTAGGCTGCGAACTTGGGCAAGGCCGGTTGCCTCTGGGGCCCTCACTTTCCCCATGTGCAAGAGGGAGGTGATGGCCCCCTGCCTTTGGCTCCCGCAGCGTTAGGCGGTGGGGTACTGGACAGCATCCATCAGCCAGTGCCCTGCAGGAGAAGGCCCTGGGAGTTCACCCGTAGTTAATAGTTGGGTTTATTACTCATGGCAGTGAGGGGGATGGACCCCATGGGAACCGTATCTCAGAGGGCATGCGAAAGGGCTTACTGGGAGTTCGGGGATTTGAGGGAGGGTCTGGGGAAGCAGGGCTCTGCTCCATGCTGGGTACTGTCGGGAAGCAGGCTAACTCTGAGTCAGTGTGATCTAGAAGGAGGGAAGGCTAGGCCCACGCTGAAGCTGTCATTGGCAAAGGGACAGCAGGCACAGCCGAGCCAGGAGAAGGCGGCGTGGGCATTGCGGTGGCTCGGATGGTGTTCATGATTCCTGAGTGGTTTTGCTTTGCCTCGACCAGCGTGGGCACAGCGTGGCCTTGCCTGAGGCTGATGTTCTGTGGAACTAGTCCTGTTCAATAGGACCCCGAGGCCGAGCTGAGAGAGGGCAAAGCTGGCCCCTGGCTGCCCCGCTGCTGTTCTTCCTTAGGGCTCACAGCTTGGGGGGGTCCTCATCTGGGGCTTGCTAGTGACTGTGGGGGACATGGGGGGTGGAGAGGAGAACATGCTGCAGAGTCCGTTTGATGGAAGGGTCTGGAAGAGCAAGGGGACAGAGGGGCTGTCATTCCATTCTGCTCTGACCTGCTCAAACTGCATGATTTGCCTCGCCGGCTTGTTACACCTGAAGTCCCCACACCGTGCTCTCTTCCCTTGGCCTTGACAACTTGCAGTCTCCACCGAGAGCGTGGGTCTCTGGGATGGCCCCTCTCATTGGCAGAGGAGCTGGGAGGAGGGCGAGCTCTTCCTATAGGTCCAGGGGTGGGGGTGGGGCTGAACGGGCGTGAGGCTGTGGCAAGCCCTGGGATGTCAGCCCTCAGCCCCAGGCTCCAGATCCATGTACCATGGCAGAAATTCCTGCTCTTTTCACCCTCCGGTCAGGTCAGGGGGACTTTGGAAGTTTCCACTCTCTGGGGAGGAAAAGGCCCTGGAGGGTTAGTCCCTGCCCTTAACTGGGAAAGAGAGTGGTCCCGGGACCAGTGAGCTTGGGCTTCCTCTGACCTTGGGGACGTTGCAGCTTCCTCGGGCTTCTGTCCCTGGTCACCATGTGATTAGGTGGAGGCGGACACAATTTCACTTCTATTCCCAGTCCTTAAGCACTGTTTCAGTTGCCCTCATGCCTATTCCCCCAACTGGTCCTCACAACAGCCCTGGGGACAGATCTGTCAACCCCACGCTGTACATGTTTGTTCCAAATCCCAGATTCTGGAGTTGGAAAGACCTGGGCTTGCACTCAGCCTCTGCCAGTTCCTTGCTGTGTGACTTTGGACAAGTCACTGCCCCTCTCTGAGCCTCAGTGTCCACATTTATGCAATGGGGAGGATGTTTTGGAGGAGAATTAATGAATATTACACTCCTGGCACATAGCAGGTGCTGGAACGATGTCAACACCTTCCTTTCCTCTCTGGGTCCCGCTTCCTCCCCTGCACAAAGCGGATCAGCTCTGTCCTGCTTACAAATCGGCAGTAGGTGAGTGGATTCCCCAGTTAGAAGATGCATGTGAAAGCTCTTTGCAAAGGGCACAGACGTCTATGGTGTGCCAGCTGTTGGGGGGCAAGTACGCTGATGGCGAGCGGCAGGGAGCTAAGGCTCCCACGACAAGGTACCTCCTGTGGGAGCGGGAGCGGGAGCGGGAGGAAGGGGCAGCGGGGGGAGTGGGAGTGGTGGTGTGCCGGAGGTAGGCGGGGGTGAGCAGCAAGGCTTGTGCCGGCCAGACCAGGGGGCAAACGCCGACTGGGCCCCTGCAAGTGTCGGGTGCTAGGTATCTATTAGCTCTCTGAATTGAGCTCTCCCTCCAGCCCTGAGAGACTGGCACCCCCGCGGGCAGAGCTAGGATTCCAATGCCAAGTCCCCTGAGCCTGTGCTCTCCCCCAGGCCTCTTAGTCCACACATGTTATGTAGGCTCCGCTCGTCCGATCTCATTTCAGCCTCAATCCTGCAAGGCTGGTGTGTTGTCTCTATTTGACAGATGAGGAAACGGCAGAGAAGTTGAGGAATGTGCCCATCCTCCCCGAGAAGGGCTAAATGGAGCCGAGGAGGTATAGCTGTGGAAGCCTGGCGTTCCTGGCAGGAATTATCCAGTAGCTCCAGGTCATTCCAACCCGACTGAGGACAGGAGAAAGATACACAGCAGTACATCAGGCAGCAAGGTTCCATTGAGTGCCTACCTACCTGTGCCTTTTCCTGCGCTGGTGCTGAGGGCAGACACGGCCCCGCTCCCTCGCCGTCCATGACTCCCTATTGCCCACAGCATAAGGGCAGATTCCTCAGCCTGGTGTTGGAGGCCCTTCGGCATTTGTCCCGACTGCCCTTAATGGCCGATTGGCTCACCACGTCCCCCAGGGCAGCAGCCCCTGGAAACCTGACCCTTCACACCATGCTGCCTGTGTTTAGGCCATTGCCTCTGCCTGATGCCCTCCGTCCCCTTCTCCATCACCCCTCAAGGCCTAGCTCAAGTTCCACCTGTTCCCGAGGCTGAGCTGGCCCTCTCTCCCCTCCCAGGAGAGAACCCATCCCCACCCCACCCTCTCCTCGGCGTCCTTCCCCAGTGGGGCGCCCTGCTCTGGTCCCAGCACTCCTTATGTGATTAGCTATGTATGTCCAGTCTCCCCACCTGGACGGGGAGGTCCTTCGAGGACAGGGGCCTCTTCCATATTTCTATCCCCAGGACTTAGCAAAAGCAAGGGGCAGAAGAATTGTCGCAACAGAATGGAATTCACCCAAATTGAACTGAACCAGGGGCCCACTCTGAAGGCTCGCTGGCCCAGGGATGGGGAGTGCTGGCTTGGGCATAATCAGCCTGAGTTTGAGACCGGGTTTCCCTCAGGTAAGCTCTGTGCATTTGGCCAAGGGACTTGCCCTCTCTGGTCCTGTTTCCTTATCAGTAAAATGCGATTAATAGTATCTGCCTAACAGCACGTAGTGAAGATGAGATGAAACGGTACGTGCAGAGTTCTCAGCAGGTGCCTGGGGTCTGGTGGGCCCTCAGTAGATGGTAGTTATCCTAATTGTCACTGCTCGCAGAGGTGAGGGGACTGGTATGAAACGTGGACATCAGCAGCCCGTGTGGACTTGGGGTTGCCAGCCAAGCACTGGAGTATCAGCGCTTCCCCAGTGCGGGTCAATGGACCAGGCTGGGCCCGCAGCACCAGACCTTCCTGGGAAGTTTTAAAGGCCCAGTGTCCTTGAACCACCTCCAGGGAGATCAGGGATGGTCTGAATTTTGAATAAACAAGCCAGGTGATTCTAAAGTACACAAGGACTTAGTCTTTTGTTTTTAAATGGGTTATTAAGAACTGGAATAGTTGGAAGGTGACCCAGAGAAGGTGCGGGTTGCAAGCCAGGATTTAAACAAGAAAATGAAGGGACAAAGGTATCTCAGGCAGAGGGCATGGTATAGGCAAAGCCCCACAGGAGAGAAGGGGGAAGAGGTTTCTAGAACATAGAAGAGACTAGCCTGCTGAAGTGATGGTGGATGAAGTCGGAGAGGGAGGCTGGAGCTTGGTCATGGAGTTCCTTGAATTCCTAGTGTGAGGCTCAGATTTGATCTGAAGGGCAAGTGGGATCCATGGATGGTTCTTGAGCAGAGCAGTGACATGAAGAAAGAAATGTTTAGAACATATTTTTGTTAAGAGATGCAAAAGAGAAAGGAGGGGGAATATACTGGTGGCAAGAAGGCTGGCATGTGGCCTGTGGCAGGAATTCAGTTTCCAATCCGGCCTATGAAAGTTTTTTTGTTTTTTGTTTTTTGTTTTTTGCCGGTGGTGGTAGTACTGGGTGAATGTCAGGTCAGCACCGAAGCTTGGTGGAGCCAGCGTCCCAGATTCCTCAATGCCGACCGCAAGCCCCGCCGTGCAGAAACCCCTGCCGTGGTAGAGGCTGGGTTTTCCGCGCAAGACACCAGAACCCTGGCCAGGCGGTGCCCAGTTCAGGGATCGCTTAGGGGGAGGACAAGGGACGGCCAGGGAGATCCAGAAGGTGCCCGAGTCAGATAATGGGTCCCCCAGGGTGAACGTGCCCAAGCCACCTGCCCATCCTCCACGCTGAACCCGACAAGCGCAGACCTGGGGTGGTGGGTAGGTGGGCGACAGCAGGCTTGGGATGCCTGACCACCCAGCCCGGGCGCAGAGAAGAGTAGGGGGGAGACTTCTTCCTTCCTTCCTTCATGTATTCTGGCTACAGACGCTCAACAAGCACCTGTTGATGGCACCCCGTGTCCCAGGCACTGGGGACAGAGAGATGCATCGGACCCATGCCTGTCTGGGGGCCCCTCCCGTGGGATTATTAAAACGAACAGTGACAAGTCAGTGTGGTCACTCCTGAGTAGGGGGAAGCATGGTGGGGGCCTGGCCGTGCCTGGGAGTCACCAAGAGCTTCTCGGAGGGGTGACTTGAAGCGAGCTATGTCCTGAAGCATTCACTTGGGAAAAAAGGGGAGGGAGACCAGCCTGAACAAGGGTTGGGAGCCCCAGTCACCCACTGTGTTCCAGGATTGACCCAGGGGAAGGGGTGAGTGGAACTTAGCATAGGTGTGGAAGGCTGCAGAGGACAGGGGTGGGTAGGTGGGACCTGACCAGGGGGGCCTGTGGATGCTGCTTGAGCACCTGGGAAAGCCCCGGCCCGTGGGACTGACAGGGACACATTACGGTGTCCATAGAAGGAGGTCTTGTAACACTCGGAGCAGCCCAAAGAGTGTGCAGTCACATCTGACACAGAGGTTACAATTCTTAACAGAGAGAACTAAAAATCACACGGGAAAAGAAAAAGAGTTCACCCACGGGAAAGATCTGTGACCCCATGAAAGAAACAAATGAAAAAAATATGGTCAGTCTCAAGGATGATTCAAGGAATGCAAATTGAAACAACCAGAAATCATGTTTTGCTCATAACATTGGCCACATTTCGTAAGATGATGACAACAGGTGCTGTTGGCAGAACGTGGAGGGACAGGGTTATTTCTTACGCCACTGGTGGGAATGGAAAGGACACAGCTTTGGGGGGGGCACATGGCCGTGCGTGGGGCTCTCCCCCGACCCTGCAAGTCCACATGCAGGAATGTGTGCCACGATGGGCTTGCAGAAGGGGCTTTACTGTGGCCTCGTTTATGATGGTTCTCATGTGCAAAGAATCTCAACATCCATCAGTCGGACGCTGCCTCAGTAATTGGGTGCCGCGACGCTCGGGAATGGTCCCAGGTCTGGGCATGGTGACCCCTCTGACGGAATCAAATCTCCTTTCGCCGGCCCTCACAGCGCCACCCTTCTGTGCCGGGGAGTAGATGCAATCCTGTCCTTTCACACTTACTGCGAATCTTTTTGGTTACTTTCTGCGTCCTCATTAGACCCTAAGCTCCCTGAAGGCAAGGACGATGTCTAGTACATTTATTATTATGTCCCCAGTGCCTCAGTTCTCGCAACACAACAAACCCTCAATAAATAGCTGGTAATCAATGACTGAGTCTGTCTTTTTTTTATTGTGGTAAAATCCACACATCAAACTTGCTATCTTAACACCTTTTGGGTGTCCGGTCAGCGCCGTAAAGCACATTTTCATCCTGCTGTGCGGCCACCCCCACTGCCTATCTCCACTTTCACCATCCCCAGCTGAAAGTCTGCACCCACCAAACACGAACTCCCCAAGTCCCTGGCGGCCACCACTCTCCTTTCTTTTCTTCTTTTTTTAAATCTCTCCTTTCCCCCCATGGGCCTGAGTCTATGTTTATTGATGTGGAAAGATGTTCGTAATACAAAATTAATAAAAAGAGAAATTATAAAGTAGAATGCAGCAAACACTGTCAATCCCCCTCCTTCCTTGATTTTGTTTGGAAGAATCTCATGCCCATTCCCAGACAATGAATTATGATGGATCCAAAGCCAGTCATGACAATCTTATTCTCTACTGCCAGTCTGGCTAATGAGACCTGAAAAGAAATTTGTTGGGGTCCCTTCTGAACAAGTTTTACTTTCCTGATGAAAATGCAGAAGTGACTAGCTATGCTGGTCTTGAGTACAGATGCAGTGGCTGGCGCTGCTGCAGCTGTCGTGTCACCATGAGGGAAATGCCAAGAGAAACAGAGATCTTGGGGCGCCTGGGTGGCTCAGTTGTTAAGCGTCTGCCTTCGGCTCAGGGCATGATCCCAGGGTTCTGGGATCAAGCCTGGCTTCGGGCTACCTGCTCTGCTGGAAGCCTGCTTCTCCCTCTCCCACTCCCCCTGCTTGTGTTCCCTCTATTGCTGGCTGTCTCTCTCTCTGTCAAATAAATAAAATAAAATCTTTAAAAGGAAAAAAAAAAAAGAAACCGAGATCTTGGACATATGAACAGGTGAACCAAAGTCAGCCACCATGGGTCTTCCAGCTGTGTGAGATAATTTAACCCAATTTGTTCAAGTCACTGTATTTGCAGTTGAGCTTACTCCCAACAGATACAGAATATGATCCCATGCATATCTGTGTGTAGCCATGAATAGAAAAAATTAAAGAGGTTATCTCTGGGTGACAGGATTCTTCTTTATGAAATTTTTATACTGAACGTGTAAATAATGATCAGGAAATAACATTTTTACATTCAGAAAGTAAACAGTGATGCTAGTTCTATTAAAAAAAATGAAATATTGGGCTTCCAGGAAGTAGGTCACCCCCATCTGATCAGAGAATTTGAGGGAAGCCAATGACCGCCTGGGGGCATGCTGGAAAACAGATTCCAGCACGGAGTGAGGGCCCTGAACTTGACCTATAAAGGTCCCATCTGAAACAGTGTGTTCTTCCAACGTTATGAGGGAGGCAGGGTAGACGTCATGGTCCCAGGGAAACGCGAAAACCTGAGGCTCTATAAGGAGAAGAAAAGTGAGCAAGGTCCCCAGTGTGGCTGCGAGGGACTGGGGCTCACCCTCCTGGCCCTCCTGTCCTCCCCCACTCCCAGCCAGCCCTTCCAGCACCCCCAAAGGCCCCACCTGTCCCTCTGGGCTTTGAGGCCAGACCCCGTGTTCCCGTGTTCCTAGCCTAGACGTGTCCCCCGGCTCCCAGAGGACACGTCCCTCCTCGCCCTGAGGCCCCCAGGTCTTCTCCCCTGGCAGGTCTGCCCAGCAGGTCGTCAGCCAGGGCCGGGCAGAAGACGGGCTGAGTGGCAGGAAGGGCGGCGCTGGGGTCTGGGCCCGGGCTCCAGGAAGAGGGGGGGCAGCTGTGGGGCCCGCAGCTGGGGCTGACAGGCAGCAGCTGTATTGGCTATAAACACAGATGGACACCCAGTGGTACTGCTGTGTCCCTGAAACAAACCCGGATGATCTCTGTGAAAGTGACCCTGGGGAGAAGCCGAAGAAAGACGAAGAACATCCCGGAAGAGAATGAAAAGGAAAAATACACGAAGGCCCCAGTGTTGCTTCTCTACTTGGCAACCGTCCCCGTGTCACCGCTGTGCTGCATGGGGACAGGGCTGTCCTGAGGAGTCAGTGTTCTGTGTGCCCGGTGGGGCTGTGGTCTTTGCATGCACATTCCCAAACGCCCTCTGCAGCCCTGGGGCCCAGAAAGCTGCCCTGCACGACAGGGGGGTGCAGAGACGCGTGGGCGGGCCGGGGTCGCCACTTAAGGACAGCAGGGCATTTCTTCCTGGGCTGGTGGCGGCTTATGCGGGTGTGGGCTCCTGCCAGGACTCTGGATGTGAGCTCTGCCTCGCTCCACCTTTCTCCTTTAGAATGGGGTAGATCCATCTGGAACAGTCTCACGTCCCCAGTGGCTCCCGTTCTCTCTCTCTCCCTTCCTGCCTCCTTCTCTCTGCTTCCTTCACCTTCTCAGGGTTGATGCTCAGACCATGTGCCTGAGCCTCTGTTTGCCCAAAATAACAGGATGCCGGTCCATCCTACCCACCTCTTCCCACCACTGATCTTCCCTGCCTGACGTGGGGTATCCAGGCCCCATCCCCTGCTCCCTGTGCGATCTTCCCGGGCCTGCTTCCTCACCCCTGCGATGCACGGTCCGGTGAGGGTGGGGCGGGTCAAGGTGGTTACTGCCGTGGGTTTCAGGGCTTCTGCCGGGCACGCTCAGACGGCTGCCTTCCCACATCACTAATGCCCAACCAGGAGGTGATGGAAATATTTCGGCCTGGGGGTGAGGGCCCGTGGCTGGGAGCTGCCAATAGCGCGTTCCTCCTGGTCCCCACCCCCACTTGCCTGGGGCCCTGGGGCTGCTGGGGATTCTTCCCTTGCACCCTAGACCTCAGGGCACTTGATGTGGATTGGGTGCAAGCCCTTGGGGTCTTTTGGGTGCAAATTGGTGATACAGTGGGTGTTTGTACGGAAGCCTGGGGCTGCCCGCCAACCCTCCACCCCCCTCCCTCCATGCGAGTCCACGGCGATGAACCTCTCCCCTTTGCTGTGCTGTGAGAACATAAAGCACTTGCAGAACTGTCATGTCATTTGGCCTCACGTCTCCTCGGAGAGGTTAGAATTATTGTCGCCGTTGTACTAAGAAGCACACTGAGGCCTGGGGAGGGGCCGTGACTCGCTCAGGGTCACACCACAGGTTTAGTGGCAGAGCTGGGATTAGAACCGTGTTCTGGATCCCAGCCCGGGGTCTTGTTCCACCTGCCTCCCAGGCTTGTCTGTTCTGTGAGTACTGCCTGGAGGAGGCTACTCTGAGGCGGGTCTAGAAAGATGTGTGTTATCAGTGAAGAAACCCACACACTCTAGCCCTTCACTGTTCTCCACTTAGAGGCCGGGAAGGGCACTCCAGACGGGAACAGCATGTGCAGAGGCACGAGCCGGCCTGTGGCTATGGGGTGCCATTACGTGGCTACGGGGTGGCATTGAGCGGCCTGGACCACTCCAAACACTGCTACATTTTCAGGGAGCAGTCCTGTGGTTCCACACTTGGTTGCCTCAGAATCTCCTGGGGTGCTTATGAAATGTAGATTCCTGGTCCCAGCCCTTGGAGATTCTGGATCCCATAGCCTGGCTCACTGACCCCATCCCACAGTTCTGACACGGGTGGTCCCTGGGCCACTCTTGAAGAGACACAGCAGGAGTGGAGGACTGAGGACAGAGCTGTGTGCAGGGGTGAGGGTGGGGCAGAGGTGTGGAGGGAGCAGTGGCCGGGGCTGCACCCTCTTGGCGCCCCCCCCATCTATAAGTGCAGCTCTCCCACCCTCTCCCTGTGGACACAGTTCCCTTCCCTTCCCACTTTTCTCCCGTGCTCTTATCACCACCCCAAAAACCGCACCCTTAACCTCTTTATTACATTTTGCCAGAGTGAGGGGTACAGGAGGGCAGGAGCTTGTCTCATGGGTTCTCATGCCGTGCACTGGGCGCCCCCTGCTGGCCCAGCTGGGCACAGCCACGGCTCCTGAGGGGGCTGGTTCCCTGGGCCCAGCACTTCCCTCCCTAGTTAGTTCCTTCCTTCCTCCCTTCCTGAAAACTGTCACTGTGCCTACTCTCAAAATCCTGCCCTTTTCCTACAGCTCCCTTGCCCTTGAAGTCCTCTCGGAACATTCCTTCCCCTTCTGGCTCTACCTAGAGTCCCCTTTTCCCCCAAGGCCACTGCTTCCTCCCTTTCCTCTCCCACAGCCCTTTACTGGGTGGGGCTGGGGTCCTCCTTGCTCCTCACTGCCTCTTCCAGAGCGCTGTCCTTCTGTTCTCCATAAATGTTCTCCCTTGATGCTGCTGTCATCAGATGACACCCCTATGTGCTGAAGGCTTAGCGCACGGTCACCTCCTCCCTCTGGGCGCTCTGGACTCCCAGCTCCTCCCCTGCAAGGCTTGCCACCACTCTGTCTGCTGTACGAGGTCAAGAACCTTGTCGCTACCTGCACTCGCGTCTCGTCCAGAACCTCAGTGTTGGACACCCCACTTTTTAAAAAAAGACTATTTATTTGACAGAGAGAGAGAGAGCACAAGCAGGGGGAGCAGCAAAGGGAGAAGCAGACACCCTGCTGAGCGGGAATCCCTATGTGGGGCTCAACCCCAGGACCCTGGGCTCATTACCTGAGCTGAAAGCAGATGCTTAACCGACTGAGCCACCCAGGCGCCCCATGGACGCCCTACTTCCTGGTCACCACTTCCCCTTTTTCTAGCTCACTGCCAACTCCCACCTTCCTCCACACCTCCCACACCTCCCATCTCCTGATGCTGCCAACTTGTCACCTCTGGCTCCCTCTCACCTCCTCACCTGCCTCCCTGACTGAAACTTCCGGGGCCAGCTTTACATCCCCTCCCAGCCTCCCAGCCTCCCAGCCTCCCAGCCCGCCCCTTGCTCACCTGCTCCATGCCCGCGCCCCGCTATGTGCTGTACTCAGTGCGGGAAACCCCAGCCCTGCTCACACCCAGCTGTCCGCCAGCTCTGCGCCCGCACCCAGGCGGCCAAACACAGCCAGAAGGACACATGCTTGCTTTGTGGCTTCTCTTCATTATCAACCCCAGACCCCCACGGGGTCTTTGAGGTTGTCCCACAAACACATGCATTCTAGCCCTTCAGTCGTCTCCACTTATTTTATATAATATATATATTTTACAGTCGAGGAAGCAGAAGCACGGAGGACACCGAGTGACCTGCGCTGGAGCCCATGCCCCCCACCTCTGGGAGATGCTGCCTTGCCCCACGACGACTACATCCTACCTTCTTTCCCCTCCAAACCTCCAAACCTCCCCCATCCTTCCTGCCAGCTGATGCCTCGCTTCCTACTTCTGTGAGAATCCAGATGCTAGAGGAACCCCAGCTCCTGCTCCATATTGACCCAGCTACCTGCATCCGTGCCCTCCCCCAACTCTCTCACCTGTTACGAGGTGCACCAGAAAACAGCCCTTCTCACCTCCTGCAGAAATGTTTCCCCTCCTGCATTGCCCGCTTGTCCCTCCTATGTACCATAGGCATGCTCTAGTAGCTTCCATCGAGGAAAAAACCCTTTCTTGGCCTCCTACTCCCTTCGGCCATAGGCCATTTTCCTGCTGCCCTTATAGGAAAGTTCCTTTAAAAAGCTGTCTGTACTTGCTGGGCGTCTTGGGTCCTTATCCTGCATTCTCTCTAGAATCCTCTTCATCAGGCCGTTCTGTGTTGCTAGATCTCTCCGTTGCTAGATCTAATCAGCGGACACCATAATCAGGTCTGCTGAATCAATTTTCTGTCTTCACCTGCACGACCTATGTGCTGCTTTCGACCAGTTGGCCACTTCCTCCTCCTGGACACACTGCCTCAGTGACCTCTGCCAGTCAATGGCTTTGAACACATCAGTATGCTGAGGACTCCCAGCCAGCGCCCCCCTGACCTCAGATCACACGTCCCGCTGCTGCTGTGGCATCTGGATCTCGCGGTGAATGGCTCGAACAGTGGCGAAAGCTTGTTCTATGGAATAAAATACCATAAAGGCTAAAGTCAATCAACAGGTGAGAGAAAGACACCTGCAGCATGTATGACAAAGGGCCAATCTTGAGACTTTAAATGAAAAGTGGTTCTAAATCATTAAACAAAAGATTAACAAGATAATTAAACAAAAGATTAACAACAGCCGAATGGAAAAGATGAACAAAAGACATGAAGATACAGTTCAAAGACAAAGACATGTGGACAGTTTTTAAGCACATGGCAGATCGAAATGTTTGGTGCACGTGTGACTGTGAGTGGCAGCTGCGAGCAGAATTCACAAATATTCCCGTTTTCCTCTTTCTGGGCACTCGTGTGCTGCACGTCCCATCCCCAGAACTACGGTGTGACCACACGACTTGCTTTGGAGGATGAAATGTGAGTGGAAGGGGTGTGTGGGGGTCACTGCTGGGTGGGGGCCCTGGGTGATGCTCCCCTCTCCCTTTCCTTCTGCCTCAGGGTCTGGCAACGTTCTCCGCGATGGTTGGCCCTTGGTCTGGTTCCGGGGCGAGGGAGCAACTTGTGAGCCAAGCCCGCGGTGGACAGGTGCTGTGAGAGAGAAAGAAGCCTTGGTCACGGGAAGCTCCTGAGCCTTGCGGGCTGTGAACCACGGAGGCGACACCGAGCGTTCTCCGCCCGATTCCGCAAGCGATCTTGGTGAGGCTGTATGGACATGAAGTATTCACGTGCCTGTCGTGTAGAGACGCCCCGCTGGGAACTGATGAAGCAGATACGCTCACACACGTGCCAAGGGGCGCGGATGAGGAGAGGCCAACACACAGAACAGCCTACGCATCCATCGTAAGAGACTGGAGGAGAATAACCTGCAGCCGGAGAAACAAGGAAGCAGGTGTGAATGCACCTGTGAGGTCTTCACCCCAAGATCAGAGCTGGAGTAAGATGTTAGAGACCCCGGGATCTAAAAAGATTAAGATGCCCCTCCCCACCCACCAGTATAAATAAAAAGTTAAAAATAAATCAGGAAATAAATGTTTAAAAGTCCATTTAAAAAATTTTTTTATAAACATGGAATATCCCTGAAGAGATCATAAATGGGGGTATTAGTTTTCTAAGCCCGCTGTAACAAGTCACCACAAATACGGGGGCTGAGAATGACAGACATGTATTGTCTCACAGTTCTGAAGGCGGAAGTCCGAAATTGGGTGTGGGCCACGCTCCCTCTGCAGCCTCTAGAGGAGAACCGCCCCTTGCTTCTGGCGGCTCCTGACCTTCCTGGGCCCATGGCCGCATCCCTCCCAGCTCTGTCTCCCTCTACACATGGCCTCCTTCCCCGTGCTCCTCTGTGTCTCACATGTCCCTCTCCTTTCTCTCACGACACCAGTCTTTGGATTTAGGGCCCATCCTACGCCCAGGACGATCTCACCACGAGATCCTTAGCTTAATTACCTTGCAGAGACCTTATTTCCAAATCAGGTGACAGTCACCCATACCGGGGGTTAGGACTGGACATATCTTTGGGGGGACACTATGTGACCCATTACAATGGGTAACAGTGATTAACCCTGGGAAGGTGGGGCGTCAGGAATGGGAGGGAGATGAACTTTTCACTGGAGATCCTTTTAAGCTACTCACAGTTAAAATAACATTTTCCTGTAAAAAAATTTAAATTGAACATATACACAAAAAGATGCACCACCGGCCTTAATTTACACTCACGCCACTAGCAGCTGCGGGCTCCCATTTACACTCACGCCACTAGCAGCTGCGGGCTCCCAGTTTCTGAGGTTGCAGGGCGCATAGAACGTAAACGGTGAGTTCTGTCTGCTTGTCCAGAGTCTGTCTGCTTGGGGTCAAGGGACCCCAAAAGTGGGGGAAGGCATTGTGAGAGTGGCAGATTTGAGAATGCTAAAGGGATGGTCCCCTTTCCCCTGAAAGAGGAAGGAAGGAAGGAGGGGGACGTGCTCAGAGAGCACTCAGGGTAGAAGGGAGGACCAGGATGGGGGGCTTCTGTCTGACCCTGATTCCCGCAACTCAGTGAGGAGCCCGCTGGTTGGCAGCTGGCCAAGGCGAGATGACACTGCTGCTTTGGGCAACTTGTCTGTGTGTGGGGGGGTAGGTGGAGGGGTAATGACCGAGGGACCAAAGCCCTGCGGAACGACAGGAGGCCCAGCTGGGGCTGGCCCCCCACAGCCTGCAGTGCCGGCTGTGGGATGAGAAGTGACCACCCCTCCAGGTCCATCTGTCACAAAGCCCAAGGTGTCTGGGCAGCTTCCTCGCTCCCCCACCTCCATCCAAACACCCTCCCTGAACACTTGACAGTACCCCCTTTGTCGGCGGGGACACTGCGTCCCTGTGTGCACACGCTTGACCATCCTCTGGGTACAGAACCTCCGTAGGCGAGAAGCCTGGTGCTCCAAGGAGCATAAGACAAGCTTGCTCCCACCTCCCAAGGGCTACTCTCCCTACAGGAGGGGGGCGTGACCGGGAAGCGGCCCAAAGCACAATTCAGACAGAATTCCCTTTACAGGGCAGGCAGCCTGAGGAGAGGGGAGCTCCTGCTTTGTGCCACGGATGGCGGGATGGTGGGATATTCCGCGAGAGAACAAAGTGGACAAGGCCCTGACCTCGCAGAGGTCAGTATCACCCCCCTGGCTGCAGAGTGTTTGTTCAATCCGCCCTCCAGTTTGAGGTGTTTGCCAACGAGGATGACAGGCCACCGACTCAGAGACCCAGGCTCAGAGCAGGTCATTTCACTGGGAACCCACGGCTTAGCTGCGCAGCGGGATCCTGAAGGCTCCTTTGTTTCTTCCCAGTGTGGTCCTTCCCCCATGAGCCCCTGGAGGGATGCGACAACCTGAGGCCAGGGCTGTTCTTGCACTTCGCGTCCTTCTGGCTCCTTGGGTGTTTGCCAGATGCCGGTTCAACTGTGTTCTTGGACATGGTGTGCAAGAGGAATCTGCCAGTGGGATCGTTTGGAACACTGAGCCTGTGCCTGCAGTGGACTTCTTGAAAGTATGCGTATGACATACCTGCAGATTAAAATCCCGAGTCTTTGAGCAACACATCCTTTGAAGGGTCAATGTGCAGGCAGAGAGGCCAGAGCAGGGTAGGAGCTGAGATTCAAGGATGCCAGGCTAAGGCCCCTGGAAAGAATGGGTGGGGGGAAGGCAGTGAGGAGTCCGCGGTCACCGGCAACGACAGGGAGGGCCAGGATGGGGGTGGTTTAACGTCGTTCGGGCGAGCGGGGTGGCTGGCTAGTGACAAGGCACACCCTAGAAACGAGGTGGACTCAGCCGGACTCGGTGTCAGGCACCGCTCGCAGGGATCAGGATGAGGGGCGGCGAGGAGGGGCGGTGAGAAGGCTTCCCGCCTCCCAGCCCAATTAGGATTTAGGGTTGCTATTTACTTCCTCTGAGCGTAATTTGACGCTGTTTGAGGAGAGCAAGGCTGAAACCTAATCCACGGGGGGGGTGTCCGTTAATGTTTAATCCAGTAGGATCGTCCCAGGGGGCTTGGGTGGCTCGATTTCGCAGGGCCTGGGCGTCGCGCACCGAATCCAAGGAAGTTTCCGCCGGGCCGCGGAGTCGCGCGCCGCTGCAGACGCGCCGCTGGGCTCTGCTCGAGTCTGAGCCACGAGCAGAGCAGAGAGCCTGGCAGTGAGACAGCGGGGGCCCGGGACGCGTCGCCGCATCGCGCAGCCCCTACCGGAGCCCCGAGGCCCGCGCACGGACGGTGCTCCCCATCGCAAGGCACAGGCGCGGGCGGCCGGGACCGCGCGCCAGCCCGGGTGTCCCCCTGCCAGGGCGCAAACCTCTCCCCGCGTGGGCACGGACAGCTGTGGGCGGCCTTGGCTGCCGCTGCTGCTCCTGGGCCCCGCGGGCGCTCCCGCATAGGAGCTGGTGCTCCCCTTGCGGTGGGAGCAGATGCAGCCAGGAGACGCGGCCCAGCACGTGGCCACCGCCGGCTTCCACCGCCGCGCCAAGGTGCGCGCGCCCGAGTGGGAGGCGGGGGCTAACCCCGCAGCGGGGACCCGTGTGCTTGCCGTCCCCTCCAGCCTCAGTTTCCCCGCGTAAGGGAGGGGCTGGAGTGAAGGTCTCCGAGCGCCCTCTGCTCGCCTGGTGGCCGGCTGGGCGCGGATCCGGGGGACCGCAGGGGCGGGCGGAACCGGCCTGCGGCTCTCTGCGGGCGCGCTGTGCGCTGTGCGGCCGGGGGTGCGCCAGGGTGGGAGGCGGTGGCGCGAGGTCGGGCAAGCAGAGAGCTGCGCCGGTCGCCTGTCGGGTCCCAGCCGTGCCGCAGCATCGTGGCTCGGGCGGGGGAAGGAGCGGCTGCCCGGAGAGCGCTTGAGGCCGCACCGCACACGGAGGCCGTCGCCTTGCTGTTGCTGTGCGTTCTGACCTGGTTCGGGAGCTCCGGGCCCGGCGGTGGGCAGTGGGCGTGGGGCCGGGGGCTTGGAGAGAGACGGCACTGCCGTGGTTCGGGTGGAGTGGGAGAGGCGGGGGGGCAATTTCTTCAGGCCGCATGTGAGCCAGGACAGAGAGGGGGCTGCGGTGACCTCCTGGTGCCGTCCTCCTTGCTCCACACTGCAGCTCCTGGAGCGGAGGGGAAAGTTCTACCACGAATGGATTCCTGACCCGCACTTCTGCCCCAGCGCCTGGGCCTGAGCGTGCCAGGGTGGGCGGAGGGGCACAGCCCTTAGGGTTGCCTGAACCTTCTGCTGGCTCTCCTTTCTTCCGTCTGGCTGCGCCTGACCCTCCTCAGCTCTAACCCCGCTTCCTTGTTCTCTGAGCCTTTCACTTTCCAGAAGGATGTTGCTGGGATGAGAAAGGGCCTTTCAAGTCACCAGGGCTCCCAACAGCTCTTCCAGAAGTAGGGAGCAGTGAGTGTAGGTGAGCAAGCAGAGGCCGGACAGCCACCTGAACCCAGCAGTCGAGGGTGTTTCTGCCCTCGTGAAGGTTTGGAACAGGAACCTCTGCACGTTCAGCCATTCATTAATTCAATGGGTATTTGTGGGAATTGAATTTAGAGTGATGATATTTCTGCAAGGCAGAGAAGAATTTTGGACTAATCCTTTTATTTTTTTACTCATGAGAAACTGAGGCCCAGAGAGAGGGGGTTCACCCTCCCCCTCCTGCCGTGCATTGGAACCAGAAGTCTACTCCTCCATCCTCTGTACAAAGTGCCCTCCCAATTAATTAGATTTTCATTTAGTGGAGGGGCATTTTAGATGGGCCTTTGAAGCATAAATAGGAGTTTAACAAATGAAGGGGGCAGGGAAGTTTTATTCTAGGGGAAGGAGTAGCATGAGCAAAAGCACAGAGTTGGGAAAGCCAGAGGTGGAGAATAGGGAGGACATGTCCACAGCTCCTTATCTGCCTTCTGAAATGGAAAATGTTCCAAAAACCAAAAGGGTTTCTTGTAATTTATTTGGTGGTAACCTGGCCTGAACTGACACGAGATTTTTTTTTTTTTAAGATTTTATTTATTTATTTGACAGAGAAAGAGAGTGGGTTGAGAGAGCACAAGTGGGGGCGCGGGCAGCAGGCAGAAGCAGAGGGAGAAGCAGACTTCCCGCCAAGCAAGGAGCCCGATACGGGGCTTGATCCCAGGACCTTGGGGTCATGACCTGTGTAGAAGGCAGACGCTTAACCAACGGAGCCCCCCAGGCGCCCCAGACATGAGATTATTTATAATTTATTCCATTTACGTGAGTAGTCATATTCATATATTTTGTTGCAGAGATTATAGCCTGCTGCTCCAGACTCCTCTGAGCACCCTGCTTACCTTTGTAAAGTCCAAATAAATTATGAATCTTGAAACCCATTTGGCCCTAAGACTTCGGTAAAGGCTTGTGGACCCTCGTCTACTCTGGCTGGGGCCCACGGTGCACATATAGAAATGTGGGAGGTAGGTTGTGGGGGGACCAGGAGGAGCGTGGAGTTTGGACTTCATCTGTTGGGGTCTGGGGAGCCGCTGAAGGTCCTGAGCGGGTGTGTCTGTTTGCGAGCAGTAGATGCAGATGGGAGCTAGCTGAGAGCAAGCACATCCGCGCCTATAGACCATGGCCTTGAGTCTTTCCTCCCATTTGGAAAGTGTTGCTTTGGTTCACTCACACATCCCTTGGGTTTGCATTTCCACAGCATGCGGCCGGGCGCCTAACAGAACCACCTCTCTTAGCCTTCCCAGCAGGCCGGTGCCAGGGATATTACAGTCCCCACCATACAAGGGAGATATCTGAGGCTCAGAGAGGTTGAGTGACTTGCCCATGGCCACACAGCCAGTAGTGCCTCTGGAAGGGGTCACGGAGGTACTAGAATGGGGAGGAAGTGATTTATTCTGGTGGGGTCTGGGGAGAGAGGTGTGACCAGAAAGGTCTCTGGAAGGAGGTGACCTTCAGACAGGGCCTCCAAGGGTGGCCAGGCCAGGGTTAGGCCCGCAGAGAGCTAGGTGCGGTGCAGAGAACCCGTTCTCGAGTGGCCCATGGTTCCTGTTTTGGCTGACCACCAAATCTGGAAGTGTCGTATAAACTAAGTTAATGCGAATAGTTGCCCTCTATGTGTTTTGGGGGGTCCTAATTCAGTAACTTCTCTTGAGACTTCCTAGACTGTATTGTGTTTCTTTTTCTGTAATTCTCATGTGTTTGTGGAAGTGGGTAAGGGACACATAGCATTATTACTATTTTTTTCATGTCATCGTGGCACTCCTCCTTGCTTGGAGCCAGGCTGCCCGGAGGTGGCTGGGCATCTTCATGGTGGTGCTGAGGGAGGAGACCCACACCCGCAGATGGAGCGCACTGCCCGCCTGCGGGCCCGAGCCTCCTGCTGGGGCGACCTCCCCGGGATCCTGCATGCCTTCCACAAGCTCTTCCCTGGCTTCCCAGTGCAGGGCGTGGCATACTGGGGACTGTTCCTAACACACCCATCGCTGAAACATTTATTGAGTGCTTACTGAGTACCAAGCACAGTGACTCCTGGCGTTAGGTACAGGATGCCGTTCAAGCCTGACCAGGCTTCAATGGTACTTCCATCCTCATTTGAAAGATGAGGAGACCAAGGTTCAGAAGGGACCACACGGACAGCTAGGGGCAGAGCTGGGATCAAAGCCAGTGGTCTGCCCGCTATGTCCTTGTGCTAATGAACTTGTTGCCCGGGGGAACCTTACAGGGACAAGGCCCGGCAACATGAGTGGGGCCTGCGTCATTTTATAGGAGCACGACGCAGGGTCCAAAATTCCTTTGAAGCGGCTGCTATTCAGAAGTTTCCTCCTGGAGGACAGGTAGGCTCTTAATCCCCTAGCATCAGGCGCAGCAAGAGGCCTGGGGAGCTGAGGACCTCTGACCTCTGACCTCCCTTCTCACCCTGGCCCTACTGCAAATCTTAATACCTCTTTTTTTCAGCCTCTGTCCTTTCCCCAACCACCTCCTCCCCCCTTCTGCCACCCTGTCCTCCTAACTTGGTGAGAACGCAAAGCTCCTGTTTTCACACTGATTCTGTGTTTGGCTGCGGGGCTTCACAGCCTCCTGCAGACACCAAGACCCAGAGTGGGATCGATTCCTGCCTGCGGTCACACAGCACAGAACAGGCCGAGGCAGAATTTGGGCCGCGGTCTCCTGGCCCTGCTGCACTACCGCCGAGGGGTCTAATTCAGGGTGGCATACAGTGGCTCCACAGTACCGGGAGTTAAGTCCTGGGGGGGCAATGCCACGGATGGGACAGGGTCCCTGCCCTTGGGGACACTGACTCTGATAGGGGAAGATCGAGTAAATGCCGCCCGTCAGTCTGCTCATCACACACCGAGACAGCTACTACCGTGCGCTGCGGGGACGAGGAGGCACCGGGACCAGCCCCTGCCCGCGAGCTCGCGGCGCAGACGGAGAGCCTGAGAAGTGGTGGCCAGTGCCGTGAACGGGGGTGTCAGACGCTCGGCTCCATGGGGGAGGAAGGGATGCGGTGCCCACATAGTGCCAGCTGACACGCAGGAGCCCTCTAGGCCAGGCGCGTGCCATCCGGAGCTGGGCTTCCAGGGCGCCTGGGCGGCTCAGTAACTTAAGTGTCTGACTCTTGATTTTGGCTCAGGTCATGAGGTCAGGCTTGGCACTGGGCTCCGCGCTGGGTGTGGAGCCTGCTTAAGATTCTCTCCTCCTGGGGCGCCTGGGTGGCACAGCGGTTAAGCGTCTGCCTTCGGCTCAGGGCGTGATCCTGGCGTTGTGGGATCGAGCCCCACATCAGGCTCCTCCGCTATGAGCCTGCTTCTTCCTCTCCCACTCCCCCTGCTTGTGTTCCCTCTCTCGCTGGCTGTCTCTCTCTCTGTCAAATAAAAGATTCTCTCCTCCTCCTCCCTGCTCTCTCTCTCTCTCTCAAAAAAAAAAAAAAAAAAAAAAAAAAGAACTGGGCTTTGGCGTTTTACCGGCCTGGGTTCAAGTCCCAGCTCAGCCCCTAACTAGTGTGTGAGCTTGGGCACATTCTTTTACCTTGCGGAGTCTCAGTCCCCTGTCTGGAGGCTGGGCATCAACATAGGAACAGTCACGTAAGAACGACATGAGGTGGTGAAGTATTCGGGCAGATGCTAAGTACAGAAACTCACGGAGGCGTTGGCAGCTTAAGGAGCCCACAGGGAGCCGAAGGCACCCGGAGACGAGTCGCTGTGCAAGCTGTTAGCCACCTCTCGGACCTCTCAAGCCTGGAGTTCCTTCAGAAAAGCCAGCTGGCCCGGCGCACAGGCAGGTGGACGGTACCACTGCCCTTGGTGGGCGGGGGTATCTGGGCTCTCAACGTTGCCAGCTGGCACCTGGCAGGGAGTAGGCCTGTGCGGGTGGCCTTCTGGGCAGACACCTGCCTCACTCTCCGGCTTCGGCTCCCAAGACAGGTGTGGATGCCACCACCCCCCAGAATGGAGGGGAAGGTGGGCAGGAGCAATCCCCGTGGGCTTCCTGTGGTGAGCTCCTGGAGGCTGAGACAGCCTGGATTTGGAGGGCATTGTCAGACACCCCAGCACAGAAGCCGGGGCGGGGAGGGTCTTGAACTTCCACCATCCTAGTCTATGAACAACACCGTCCTCAGCGCTACCCCTCTGCTCCCACACAGCCACACCCCTGTGCACTGGCCCCTCTACCTCCTGAATCCCCATTCTGGTGACCTTGGGCCCTCCTTCTCCTGTCCCCTGTGTCGGCACCATCGCACCCTCAGCCTCCTCCCTGCCTCCCCCTGCTCCCAGCTGGGGCTGGAATGGAGACTCATGCCCGCTGCTACCATGGGGCCACGTCATCAGGGCTAGGAGGTGTCCCTGTCTCCTGGTGCCCCTGCACCCACTGGGCTCGTCTGACTCTGGAGCCTGACTGCCAGGTGTGAAGGCCAGGCCTCCCACTTCCGTCCCGTGACTCTGGCATGTGGCCTCGGCTCTCAGCGTCTGCACCCTCCTCCCTGCAGGAATCAAGTAGGACCTGCCTCATGGGCCACAGAGGGGAAGCTCCCAGACAGGCAGGGGCGGTGCCTGAGAGGCCATTCAGGGAGGGACTCAGGGGCAGCGGCTGAAAGTGGAGCTGACCTGGGACCCACCTGGGCTCTGCCAGTCAGCAGCCCGTTACTTCGCCTCTCTGAGCCTCAGGTTTCTCACCATGAAGTGGGGATGATGGGTGCTAAGGACGATACAAACGCTAGCTACCGTTACTATCATCGTTTGCTTTGAAGTCCATGCTCTGATTCGGGTAACTATGGGCTACCTTGCCCAAAGATGCCTGGGGCAGGTAGCAGAAGTCATGGTGGGGCGGGGGGGATCCTTGTTGGGGATCGGGAATAGTGCCCCTCCAATTGGGAGGGGGCTGAATTGTCCTGCCTGGATGGAGCGTGGGGTGTGCTGGGGAGACGGCAGAGGGTGGCTTGGAAGAACCGGCTCCGTTGATTCTCAAGCACGCACGCACGTGCTGGGAGCCACCGAACGTTGACGAGGGGGAGCGATGAGTGAGGAGCTGGCTCCTGGAAGAGCAGGCTGGTGGGGAGTGCAGGATGGATTTGCAGTGGAAAGATGAGCCCGGTCAAGTGACAGGGGCCCTTGTCCAGAGCAGAGGCTGGAACAGGCCCCACAGGCCAGTGGCCGTGCTCCTTGTTGGGGTCCTGGCGTGGCGGGAAGTCCATGGTGCTCTGGTCACTCTCCACCCGGGAACACCCAGCAGACAATCTCAGAGGCACGTGCCAGTTTAAAATCCTGGGAGCCACAGAACCTAGCTACTTATAAAGCGCACTCAAAGAGCTAAGGACACTGCTCCCTGCACACGCTGAGTGATTTCCCCAGGGCCCCGCAGCAAGGACACGGGGGCTTCTAGTGAAGGTGACCCCAACACCCCTGCCCCTCACCAGGCGCTGGGCGGGGCTGTACCTGTGAGTCCTTATTTCATCCTCAGGGCCGCCCTGTGAGAAGGCGGGGTCACTCCATTTTACAGATGGGCAAATTGAGACTTGGCGTAGCTGAGTACCACCCTCCAGGGTCTTGTAGCTGGGGGTATGTTTGACTCCCAGGCCCATGGGGGCAGGCCCCAGGGCCCCAGAGAGACATCCAGCTCAGCCCTGAAGTTCTGCCTGGGTGTGGTCTGGGAGAGTTCTACCTCCTGGTTCATCTCCGGGTGGAGAGGAGACAGTGCTTGCCCTCAGAAACGAAAGCTCAGAAAGGTTGAGTGGCTTTCCCATGGTCACACAGCAGGCCAGCGGCAGAGCCGAGAACCCAGGAGTTCTGTCACTCAGGCTAGTGTCTCTCCAACCTTGACTTGTTTCTGGATTTCCCGGCTCTGGCCTCAGACCCTAAACCGATGGAGTCTGATGGTGGCAAGGAGAGCCAGAGGGTCCCCCAGCCTCCAAGTGTCTGAGCCACTCTCCTCTGGCCCAGGCTGCAGCTCCCACTGAGAGGCGGGAGGACCTCGGGCCCCCAGGTGACCCCACCAGTGTGTGGGCCTCGAGGAGGCCAGGGTCCACGCTTTTTACAGCCCTGTGCCGGGCATAGTCAGGAAGCATGGAACCCCGGGCCCTGGGGGAAGGAGGAGCCCGCAGGCCCTGGGCCCCGAGGGCTGGCGTGCGTCTGCCCTGTGCAGATTTTCTGTGTGGCCCTCACGTGTCTGGGGAGAGGTTTGTGGGGAGGTCGCTGCTGGGAGCTTCTGCAGCTGTGGGGATAGCATGTGTGTGTTTGCGTGTAGCTGGGCCGGGTTTGCTTTTGTCCAGATGAGCAGGGTTTGCTGTCGGGGCCCACGGCCCCCCTTGCAGAGAGCACGCCCAACTGTTACATAAAGCAATGCGGTACTCGTGCAGGCCTTGATGAGCCCATTGGGCAAAGCTGCTGGCGGCGGATCAGGGCCGGGAGCCCCACCGGATTCTGGGGACCGAGAAGACCCAGCTGTGACCCGGAGGAGGGGACAAGCGAGCTGAGTGCTGGAGGTGGAGGAGCAGCCGACGACGTGGCCGGCAAGGCAAGGAAGCGCATGGAGAGAGGGCGGGCTCGCCCCCGCCCCCCAAGCCTTCAGCGCAGACGCAGCCAGCAGCTCTGGCCTCTCCTTTCAAAAGCCACAGGCAGCTTCTTCAAAGGAAGCCCTGGGCAGCCTGCTCTTAAGTGCACTCAGCAAAGATGTTTAGAAGCACGAGCGGGGTTCGTGGTCTGGATGACGCATTTCTGGAGGGCGAGGACTGTCTCAGGACTGTCTCAGATAGGTACAGCGCTGTCGAGCGAGGGCTGCGGGGTTCCGGCATCACCCCCCACGCTGTGGCTACGAACCCCACCAGCTCTTCCTTCCTGGAGTGTCCATTTTCGTGGGGGAGAAGGACTGTAAACAAAAATGGAATATAGAGCACTTAAGAGATGCTATGGAGGAAAATGAAGCCGGGACGGGAATGCTGGGTGGGGGGTGCTGAGGCGAGGCCTCACTGAGAAGGTGGAGGGCATCACAGGGAACAGTGTTGCAGCAGTGGGAACAGCCGGGGGAAAGACCCTGACGTGGTGGGAGTGTGCCTGGAGGCTGCCAGGAGCAGACAGGAGGCCCATGGACGGGGAACCGAGTGAATCAGGGGGACCAGAGAGGGGACAGGGCCAGGGCAGGCGGGGCCTGAGGGCCACAGTCGGGACTTTGGATTTTACCTGAGTGAGCTGGGAGCCCCGCAGGGTTCTGAGTCCAGGGGTGGGGTGGGGTGGGCTGTGCTCAGGGAATGGGCTGTCCGACCTGGGTGTGGACAGGTTCATTTTGGCCGCAGGGAAGACTCCAGGGGGCGGGACAGAAGCAGGGAGAGTGTAGATGAGTGGACATCCACTGCGACTGTCCCAACTGAGGGGTGGGGCACTCTGCCCAGGTGGGAGTGTGGCACGTACCGGAACCAGAAGGAGGGGCCTGCAGACCCGGGGTGGGGGGGAGCTGGCTGTGGGCGGGAGGGCTGGGGTGGTTGCAAGGGTTGTGCTCAGCTCCGGGCGGATGGCGCTGCCGCTGTCTGGCCTGGGGAGGCCTGGAGGGGGCACAGGGTTGGGGTGCAGAAGATGGGCATCGCCTGTGTCCTGTGGCCTGGCTCCTTGGGTGCTGGTGCCGGACACCTGCTTGCTTTTGTCCCTGGGTCCCTGCAGATCAGCACGGCCTGCGAGAAGGGCTGGATGCTGACAGGCTGTGCCCCCCACCCCCTGCCCCCAGGGCCTCCCACACACTGGGGATCTCTGTGGTGGACAACGTGGTGTGGTGAGGAGCCGGGCATTGGTGCAGGAGGCAGGGCCAGTGAGGAGGCTGTGGGGGGCCGTCACCATCTGCTGTCAGAGCCAGCCCTCAGGGGAGCAGGCTCCCCAGGGGTCCCAGTGACTGGCCTGCCCAGGACTGTACGTGTGGAAGGGGTCAGGGCCTGGAGCTGTGGTCCCAGGCCTTGGGGGAGCTTTGTGAGAGTTTCTCCTTCCCCCTTCCTCTGCCCTCCTTAGCCTGGGGTCCAGGGGACAGGGGACACCTCTATCTTCATGGAGCTGTGGTGCTGGCATGGGGTGTGTGGGCTCCCTGCCCAGAAAAACATGACCACTCAGCCTGGATCGCCTGTCCCCAGAGCTGCGCTGAATGGGAGGCACCCGACATTCCACCGCACACAGGTCAGGCTGTGCTCAGCTCCTGGGCAGAATGACCCAAGGGCTCCCTGAAGGAGGCAGTCATCCTCCCTTGGGTGGGCACTTGAGGGCTGGGAGAGGAAGTGAGTGTGAAACAGGGAGATGGTTCCTCACCTCCTGCCCACTTTGGGGAAGCCCCTTTGGGCTCTCTGGTCAATAGAGGGTCAGTTTTCCATACTTTGGGGTGCAGGCTGGCTAGGCACTGACAGGGGTGATGCTTGTCCAGGTCTGGCCAGTGGTTCCAAATGGCCAAGGTGCTTCTCCACCCACATTCCCACAGGGTTTCAGAGCAGCCCCGGGACAAAGGCAAGGTCTATTCTACCGATTGGATAGATGAGGCCATTGAGGCCAGAACGAACCCATGTTCGCTGCCAGGGGATTCCAGTCCCCGCTCCTTCTGTGGAGGGACCTCCATCAGTTTGGTGATCTCGCGGGCTCTCCCAGTCCTGCTGTTAGGACTCACCTGGAAGACAGCTTTAGCCGACGACATTCCTAGCTCTTGTACCCACTCCTGCTCCTGAGCCACCGGCGACAGTGAGAGCGAGCCAGGTGGAGGCGGGGACTGTCCCAGGTGCTTGAGGGGCCAGCCTTTGCTTCTCCCAGCAGCCCTCTTCGTGCTCAGGTGCAGGCCTGGCTGTACGCCCAGCGCGGCCTACAGGAGGCATCCCCCAGGGCCGACTTTGCAGTGTGCAGTGGGGGCCGCAGGGCCCGCACCCCATCTCACCCAGCCCTCGCACCTACCCTGCTCAGGACACACCGCCATCCACACTTCGGGGAGGAAGAAACTGGGAACAGGAGAGGGGGTGCCTGCCAAGCTTGCACGGCCAGAAGGGAGGTGGGGCCTGCACGTAACCCAGACTTGGCTGTAAAGCCAAGCCCCTTCTTGCTGCATAGGTGGGGACCCCCATCTTTGTAGGTAAACTTCTGAGGCTCAGAAGGGGCACACAGGCCTGAGGCAGCACTGTGAGCCAGGACGGGGCACTGGGTGAATGGCACTGGCAGGTTGCCTGTGATGGGGTGGGGGGGTGGGGGTGGCTCTGAGGGCTGGAGAGAGGGGGCAACTCTCCCTCCTTGAGCTCTCCCCCCTCCCAAGCAAACAAAAACAGCATTTATCTATTTGGTCTGTTTGTAAACAGCTCTCTACTGCGTTTTTATAGCAAGCAGCTGCTTTTCTAGACTTCTGTTTTGCTTTCGTAACCTAAAGATATTTGTTCTGGGTTTTTTTACATTTTTATTATATGGTGACTTTTAAAATAAAAACAACTTTGTCATGACTCTTGCCTTTGTCTAGAATGATGCCTTGTTGGTACCGGGCACCTGATGGAAATCTGTGGAAAGGTTGAGTCAATCAGGTACTTGACGAGCACTTATGCCTGTCTTAGGGTAAAATCTGTCTTCCCTGAGCCCCTAGGCGGTTGGGGCCCCCTCTGTGGTAACAGTGCCCCTGTGGCATTCCTGATGCTCTCTCCCCCACGTCCACTGCCAAGTTCTGGTTCCCTTTTTCATTCTCTTCTCCCCATGGCACAGAGTCAGTATTTATGGAATAAGATATATAAATGCCCAGTGCTTCTGTAATGAGCCAGTACTATATCCACAATCACTTTTCATGATTGGAAATTATGAACAGTCTCAGTCCAGTTTGCAAAGTCTAATTATCCCGTTCAATATGGGACCTCCCGGCCTCTCTGAGGTTGGCGAGCGTAGCTGTCTGAAGCAAGGCCTACCTCTAAGCAATCCATATCATAAATAAGGGAATCTGCCAGCAAAGCAAAATCCTCCCAAATCGTATTTTCTGACAATTCAGCATCATGGGAAGTGTTCACAAACTACCTGATGCTAAGAGCCTGAATGCCAGAACTGTGTCTCGTCTCATGTCACGGGCACCTGGGCTGGCTATGTGGTACTGCACATCCTCTCCTTTCCCCAAGGGGGCGCAGAATCAGGTGTCAGTTCATTAGCTAGCCGTACCCCAACCGCTCCAGGATTGAGAGAAGCGAATGACGTGGGTCTTGCCTATGTTGGCAGGTGGTCACCGCGAGTGGGAGAGGAATGGATGTGGGCCACAGCAGAGGAAGGTCTGGGGCAGCAAACGTGGAGTCACGTGTGCACACACCGGACATCAGGAGTGAGACTGAGACCTATGGTCTCACAAGAAGCCCAGCTTGACCAGGGACGTGATTTATACTGGGCCCACTTGGGAGACCTAAGAGCTATGCAGATGTTTGTAGGCCATCAGCCTGAGTTTGGTATCCTTATCCAAGCTTGGCAAACGAATCCTAAAATGGTCAGCCTATCCAGAGGAAAGAACTGCAAAAGGCTTAGAGGACCCATCACCCCCATCATTAAAGAGGGGCCCAATTCACATCATCAGCGCAAAGTTCCGAAAGCGACCCCAGAGCCGTCTCGCACCAGGCCACGGGCCCAGGGCGCCCCTCCCCGCACCGAGCAGAAGAAGGTTGGCGGGACTCCAACTCTACATTTTTGAAAAATTTATTTTATACCCTTAGAAGCTAAGAACTCTGCCACTCATGAACCAAATTTAGGATTAAGATTCTCCCCTAGTTTATCTACTTCCTTTTGAAATTTTATAAACAAGATTTTGTACACAAGAGGTAGCAGAGGAAAATTCCAGTCTGCTTGTTCCAAGCTCAAAAGGTAACTGCACACATCTCAATGTTAGCAGGGAGGGTGGGGCAAGACAGGGGAAGTCCGAGGACACGATGCTCTGGGTCCTACCATTTCTTCTAGTTGCCAGTGACCGTGGGAGTACTCCAGGAGAAGTCATGGGCAAGATACCCGCCGGGCTGCTCGTTCGTTTTCCTTCCCAGACGCCTCCGAGGGGCAGGCGTGGCACCCCCAGGTGGGCCTCGCGAAGGGAGCGTCTCGAGAACACACAGCATTGAGTTAGTTGTGCAATTCCTACTCGATGTGCAGACCATTTTGAAAGATTTATAAAAACATCTTCGTCCAAAAAATTGGCAGTAAAAATGACAACTCTTCCAAGGTAAGCCTGTCATAATTGTCACTTTGTTGTACATTTAAAAAAAAGTCCTCAGCAGGTTTGCTGCAGACTGCAGCCGCTGGAACCCGAGTGGTTCCTGGCAGAGAGGAAGGGATGGTCACTGCAGCAACAACACGAACAAACTTAACCAGAGCGTATGACACACAACAGTGACGGTGATCCTGACGGAGCCTTACAGTGAGGACAGCAGCTGCTGGGGGTGGCGGGAGGTGTTGTTTCCATAGGAAATAAGGGACTAGAAGTGGCAATTTCACTCCTGAATTGGGGCTCCTGAGAGTGCGGCTGCCGGCGATGATAACCCAACACAGATCATCACTGGCATTTCAAGGTCATGTCCTACACAATCGTTCTGTGAGGACGGGGGTGGAAAGAAGGCTGGCGGGGGGGGGGGGTAGGGAAAACAGCAGGACATGGGAATATTTATGAACTCAAAATCAATTTTAAAACATCACATTTGAAATTCCAAGAACAGCAGAACCATGTAAAATTTACCAACTCCGTCTGACCAATTCTCTGAGGGCGCAGTTCTGTTCTTAAACGGGGCCCCGTCTGCACGGTGTCCTTGACAATGGCCATCACTAGGCTGTGGGGGCTGTCGACACACATGCAAACTGTGGTCCGGCTGCCCAGTTACTTCAACGTTCGGTAAGCAAAGGGGCTGGGGGGGCTGGAGCGCACAGCGGTGCAAGCTGTCCTGTCGTGTGTCCACACAATGCGAGAGCCACCAAAAAGGCACTTTGGGGCTGGCCACGCCTCTCTGCCTTGGCAAATCTAACCGACAGGGGCAACCTGGCACTTCCTAAGCTTCCCTAGTTCCTTGCACGGGGAGTTGGAAACAAGGCAGAATACGTAACCGAAGGCAAAAGAGGGCGGAAAATGGGTGTAAAACTCAAAATACAAAATGTACAAAATATATGAACTACGCTGGCACGTCCCCTTCTCCCCTCTGGAGAAAGGGAAGCTGGTACCCTAATCTGAAATGAGTGGATGGCGCTATACTTGGGAAATATCAACAAAACGGACAGTTGTTCAATTACTTTCTGGTTATTTCTGGGAAAACAAATCTCGTCTCTTATCCTTTCAGCGTTCATTAGTCATGTCGAAGAGAAGCAAGGCTCAAGTTCCTTCCCCGCATTAAAATTACTACACCTCGCAGAGCAGTGCTTCTCCATTCAAATATTTAACTTCGTATACAACCACTACCAAGGGCTTTAGTAATTATATTTTAAGCAAAAGCCAATGATTGCAGATCACGATTTAAGACTACAGTTTATTCAATATGTCTCCAAGCATTAAAAAGATGATTTTATGAAGTCAAACTCAATAAAATTATAATTTAAAGTGCTTTTTATTTTGCTGTTTTCAAAATTTAGAGAAAAATGCCGTTAACTTCTTTAGTGACTGATGTCAAAGAATGCACCTCGTACCTCTGGAGGACACTTGTTCTTATTGCTCTTTTCAGCCTCACTTGTGTCAGAAAAATACCTTAAAGAGCATAATAAATTTCCCAATTTTTGATCCTGGTGACATTTCATCAAGACCCAACTTTATGCCCAGGGCTCTCATCCTGACCCGTCTGAAATTCTATACAAATAGGGAGACATATTAAATACAAAGGTCTGTGTAAACGGAGTTCTTTTAACTACTATTTTACAATGAAAAGGAATTTTATCACTTATCTTTACATCATTTTAAATTGGATATTCCTATTCAATGTTACTGCAAGATTAAAAATTTGCCCCCACATATCTAAAGGCAGCTTGCTTTTTTTTTTTTTTTTTTTTTTTAAATATAAAAACCAAAGGAATTTCTTTTGTAGCATCATAGAGAAAGCAACGGCTTTACCCCATTCACTCCTATATGTTCGTGTAACAAAAAAGTCTGCCACCGGCTGTATTTCCTAGACTCTCCACAGAAATGTGAATCCCCGAGTGGACTGTGCCCTGGGACGGCTGATCCAGAGGCAGGAGTTCTCCCACTGCCAAACAGCTCCTGAACCTTCTCCAGGGGCCGAGTGCCTTCCTTAAAAACACACACTCCTCTGGGATCACAGCAGGCTCCCCTAGTCCAAGCTTCGGGCTCTTCTAAAGGGCTCAAGGGTGAGAATCTGATTTCAAAACAGCACTGAGCACCCGGGAACTGAGCTGTGACTCCTCACTGCGCGCTGGGCATGCCTGTTTCTCTAGGGATCCACGTCGTCAAGGTCACTTCTCAACTCGCCAATCATCATGGGGGACTCTGAACCCTTGGAGAAAGAGAAGGAAGTTCAATTCATGCACGGCGAAGCTAGAGAGAGGTTTCTCTACGCCCACTGACCTGTGTTCGGTAAACGAGCGCGTGTAACAACTGAGTCTATGGAAGGATACTAAAACAGAACTGTAACACCTTGTATTTGACAGTTGCTGATTATGCAAACTCTCATTCCCATGTTCCCCCGTAGTCACCGCAGGCACCCAGCCGCCTGCCTCAGGTCACCAGGCGACTAGGCCAACAGTGCGGGCAGCGCTCGTGAGAACTTGGGTGGGGGGGTGGGCATCGAGATGGAGCCGCTCTGGGCTGGGCACTGTGCCGCACTGCCAGAGACGGCTCTGGGCCACTCCTGAATTCTGCCTGTTACCAGCTGCATGGGCTTTGGTTTACATGCTAACAAAGGTCTGAATGCCTGCCGTGTGTCCTGGGTCTGATCTAGCTGGCGATGGGGGTGGGGAAGGAGCAGGGAGTCTCTGCAAAGTAACATGTAAAGCCGAGTGGGAGACAGACAGGGGGGAAGGGGAGGCCCGAGGTGGAAGGAAAAAAGGGTATTTGATAAACTACGACAAGGCCACTGGTATCCAGAACTCAGAAAATGAAGGGGGCAGAGGTAGGGAGGGGCCACAGTCAAGCAGAACTATGCTGAAGATTCTGGCCTTTACCTTGAGAGCCACGGTGAGCCATTGAAGGTTTAAGCAGACGAAGTAGAGGGAAGCAAGAGCGAGGCAGGGGGTTCTCACGAAGCCCCAGAACACTAAGGTGCTTAGGACAATGCAACAGATGCACTGGAGAGGTTTCAACAGTCAACCTGGCAGGATCGGTGAACGGACTGCAGCGAGTGAGGAGTGCCCAGGGAGACACCTGCGTGTCTGGGGCACAGGGTGCTGTTCATGATAAGGGCACGGAGGGAGGCCAGCTCCGGTGGGGGCGGGTGTCAGGTGGCTTTGAGGAAGGGAGCTGGATGGTCCTGTCTGGCACCCATAAGAATCAAGGCAGTGGAGATGGAGAAAGGTTGGGGGAAAACTGGGAGAGCGAGGTGCCATGGAAGCCCTGGGAGAAAGTGTTTCCAGAAGGGAGGAGTGGCCAGCAGGGTGAGATGCTGCTGAGTGCTCTACTACAATGAGGACTGAGATGTGTAGGCTACTTGTCACCCTGACCACGGGGCAGGGAGTCAGCCTGGAAGAGGTCTAAGGAAGAGCGAGAGAGAAAAAACTGCAAGTCTGGACAATTCTTTGGAGAAGTCTGGCTGTGGAGAAGGGGAAAGAAGGCAGGAGATAAGAGGGAGGAATTTTTTTTAAAGGATAAGAGAGAATGGAGCGTGTTGAAACACTGCAGGAGGGGATGTGCAGAGAGGGAGGGCGTCAGGATGTGTCTATGTACACACGCGTGTGCGCGCACACTCGCACGGACTGAGAGTCTGGCAGCCAGTCCTGCAGCCATTGCGTTCTCTGCACATAAAGTAGGTGAGGAGCTGAGCTGCTGAGCTCCACCCCGGGGGAAACTGCATCACGGTGCTGAGCCTCCGCGTCCCTTCTGGAAAGTCAGGGTAACAGGGACCTCACAGGGTGGTTGTGAGGATCTCAAAGGTTAAAAAAAATGGCACAGATGACATCAACAAGACTCACTTAACGAAGCCCCTGTGCCTAGCACTGCGGTAGGACTCGAGAGGAGACCGCCCTAACGGCACCCCCGCTCCGGGTGCGCCGGCCGCATCAGTGAGTGCTGCACACAGACTTCATTCCTTCGTCTACCAGCCTGAGCAGGACCAAAATTGTTCTTTTTTTTTTTTTTTAAATAAGCTTAAAGGCATTCTTTGACTCCCCCGACAAGTGGGTATTTCAATGGCCCTTCAGGGGTCTGTGTTTCCAACAAGGCTAGCGAAAGCCAAAGGTGGAGGGGGTGATTTGTGGCAACCCGGCAGAATGAAGAGAGCCTGCTGGGAGGAAGGCCTCCATGGCCTGGCTTTACCAGGCCGACCTCCGAGGGGATGGTGCTGCCGGCCAGAGACTGAGGTCAGAGCCTCGTAGTGACTTTACTCGGCAGCACTGTTCCACTTTGGAAGCGCAGTGCTGGTGAGCCCCGGACAGCGATCACTAAGGCGCGGAGCCAGTGGCTCCTTTCTTCTTTGATTACGGAAACTCTTTTTGGAAAATTTCAGAGCAGGCGGTGCCCTTTCCCACGAGGACGTGGGCCACAGCCGTACCTGTTGTAAATGCCTCTCTCCGTTCTCGTTGGCGGGACTGCTCTCCGACCCGTTACTGCTTCCGGATTGCTCTTTCTCATTCAGCAAAGCTGTGGCATAGGCTAATGTGTCCTGTGAGAGATTGAAACCCAAGAGGAAAAGTCAGGGGGTGTGCGGTGGCAGCAGTGCCGCCAAAGGAGACACCCCTTCACTTGATCTCTGGAGGCGGCGGGAGCCTCCTCGTGGTGCCTCCCGGCAGCCACCCGCACACTCCTCAACCTCTGTGACCCACACTGCTTTGCTTCTGGCACATAATCTGCCAACTGCCCAACAACAGGCTCTCTCTTCACAGAAACCCGCCTCTTCTGCCCCTCCTCATTTTTAACGTACACCTCTCGTCTCTGAGGCCATGGCTTCTGAGAAACGCATGGAAAATCCTACCTGTGGGATTTCAGGCCACGGAGAACCAAAAGAGAAGCCTCACCTGAGCTGAAATTGTTCGCTGAAAGGTTTTTCCAGTTGATGTTTCGTTAGAGACATTACTCTGTGGTGTCCAATAATGTTCTGACATCTGAGATGGAAGGTCAAAAACACCATCAGAGACGACAAACAAGCCCACGTGAGTCCACAATTACTACCATTAGATATGTGAATAGCAAAAGCACCGAACACGGCACACAGATCTCCTATCACACCGGGAGGTTTTACGTCCACTCTCGAGAGTTCAGTGAACCACTGTGTCTCATATAATCACCCCTGCTCTCTCACCTGTAAAGCTGAGATACAGTATTAAGAAATGAACTTCATGCGCAGAGATAGGTATCAACTGTACCGAAAAAAAACGTGAAGTCTGAAAATAACTCTGAGGCCAGTCTCCAAGGGAAGAGCTTGTCCCTGACAGGATGTGCTGTTACGGATTCCAGCAAAGCTCAAACTGCAGTTACCTTCTTCTGCAGCCACTGCACGGCCCAGCTCCAGTGGTGGGAATTCTCCTTGAAGTAGTCCTTAGCAGCCGGACACCTGGCGGGGGGGGCGGGGGGCATATCAGCCAAATGCTTTCCTTGCACACAGACTTGTTTCATCTCTACTGCCTTTTGATTTTGCTACACAAATGCGACTTTCACTGAAGTTCAGTTGTCCTTATATTAAGTTTTTACTTGTTTTGGTTTGGATACATTCCCATGTGTAAATTTTGAAAGGCAGAAAAAGACAAATACGTAGTGAAAAGTCTCTTATCTAGGATGACCTCATCCACTCAGGTCTATCACAATTCAAAAATGGAAACTAAAAAATAAAACCAAAACCCCCCACAACACATCGTCCATTTAATAAATGATTCCTGACAGAACCAAACTGACCTCTACATTTTTGTAATTGGAATAAGAATATTAGGGGAAAAACAATTTTAAAGTGTGGTCCTGGAGCCCTCTCTCTGTGCACGTACTTGCCCGCTTAGATAGCCGTCCTTCATATTCAGAGACAGTACTGACAGCGACACTGTGTGCACAGAATGGAGGGACGGAGGACACGGAAATGGCTCTAAAGACACGGATGTCTGCTGGGATCAGACATACCGTGCGGCCCCATCACGATTTGGAAATGCCACTTAGGCAAGTACTTCTGCTGTCACGCTGCCAATACCAAGCCTAGTAGTTAACACACCCACCACTGTGGCAGGATGGTCTCCATCCGTGTCCACAACGCTACGTCCTGGAAAATGCACGTGCACGCACTACTTGGACGAGGCTCTCAATTCATCTGTTGAGGACACTCACGTGCAGCAGCTTAGGCTCATCAGATTTCTTATTTTGGCACAAACCCAAGGAGGGCAATCCCCACGCTTAAGAATGAGTAAAATATGGGGCAACATCAGTTAAGCTAGAAGGCTGGGTGGGGACTCGGGCGCCGTGCGGCCGCTCCCGGCCCGCGTACTACACCGGGGGCTTGAGGCAGCAAGCCACTAAGGCTCCTTCTCACACCGAGAACCTCTGCTTTCCAAGTGGCTGTCGACTACTAAACGGACTAACAAAACGTGGTAGAGCCGCACAGGGGGACGGTATTCAGCCTTAAGGAAGGAGGTTCCGGCACAGGCCAGAACACGGATGAACCCGGAGTGCGTCAGGCTAAGTGCAATCGGCCAGGTACAGAAGGACCCATCCTGCACGATTCCACTTACAGGAGGCACCTGGAGTCGTCAAATTCATAGACAGTAAAAGGGTGGCCGCTGGGGGGAGAGGGGACGGGAGTGCGGGGTTAGTGCTGAGTGGGGACAGAGTTTCGGTCTGGGAAGATGAAGTTCTGGAGATGGGAAGATATGATGACCGCACAATAATGGGAAGGTACTTAACGCCACTGATCCGGACGCCTAAAGATGGTTAAAACGACAAATCCGATGTTGTGTAGATTCTGCCACAATTAAATAAAGAAAGAACCCCTGCCCTGAAGGCCATCAGCCTGTGCTCCGGTCCGAGCTCGGGCTGCAGGCATGGCACTCGCGCCACCCGTGCTGTCGGACTGACCGAGTCTGACCTCACAGACTAAATGAGAGGAAGGCAACGTATTCAGCACAAGCCTGAGCTCATGAGTCTAAGCAGCTGTAACGCGAGTCCGTCTCTTGAGAGACTGTTTCGAAAGTGGGGACCTAGAACATGACAGAGTTGGTAGTGAAGCGACAGTACTGAAAGCTATCTCAAGTGAAAGTTCATGAACGCTTCTTGCTTTGAAGGTCCCCGAATCTGCCGATTCCTGCCTTTCCTGCACAAAGCCTGCTGGTTTAGCCTTTTTCTTGGATTCCGTAAGACTTGCTGCTCTTCTGACGCCCCCTTCACCGCTCTTCGAGATCACGTGACTAGGTCCTGAACCACCCAAGTAAGCACTGAGTCGGGCTCTCTAGGAACTAAGCCAAGGAGATGTTTTTTCCCGGTCAGATCTGACTTGTAACTAAAGACACCATGTCCCGCCTGCATTTGGAGTCAGTACTTACTTCTGAGCAAGCGTGACGAGAAATTTGACACACTGGTAGCAGCGGCTGCTGTCCACATGGTTGCTGTGATGCATCAGCGCTGGGTGAAGAGAAGAGGGAATGTGACAAGAAAGCACGACACGGAAAGTGGGTCCCACTAACGCCACTCTCTTCTCCTGAACGTTCACAACCACCTGGTTGGAGTAGCAGAGAGGGCGCTTAGCTAAAAGCGTGGCGGTGCGGGCTCAGTAGGATCCCCCCAGTTCCAATGGGCAGGGACACTGCTTTCAGTGGTATTCCAGAAACACGTGTGGCGTGGGAGTTTGGCTTTCAGAAGAACCGAAAGGAACTCCAACCCCCACAGCTATTATTCACTCAGAAACCTCCAAACTCTTCCCTGCTCCCGACAGAAGAGCGGTTACAACACTTGAAGTCTGATAAATGGAAATTTATGATATTAGTTCAGTTCAATAAATGCTTCCTGCTCTGTGCTTTGTGGACATAAAAACAAACAATCCTTGGTGTGGGCTCTTGAGGAGTGTGTGGTCTGGAAGTTCCGGAGAAGCCGGGTGCCGCTTGGAGGCCTGCAATGTTGCGACTATACAACTTTTTAGCTCACGTTTCTTTGCTGCAATAAGAGGAGGTCTCCAATCTCTTGCCACAGAGCAACATCTAAAGTGACTCAGATTAACTGGGAATACTGGTGGGGTGGTGGGTGTTGGGAGAGGACGATTTCTAATCGCACTTTTCACTTTTTCTAAGAAACAGCTCATTAAAGCCACTTTAGCCTTCTGAAAAAAAAAGCTGCAAAAAGCTTTTGTGAGTAGAGAAATTTGGATACGTTCATACCACAGGTAAAAAAATAAAAACAATCCTATTTCATGAGCTTGACAACATCCTGACCTGAGGTTTTAGTTCTCCCCTCCCCAATGGCCGCAGAGTGGACTGAAAGATTTCTGGCACCAGAAAGGAGCCATTAGCTTGCTGAGAAAAGTCACAGCACCCCTGACTCTTAGCCGGCCCTGGAACAGGACCCCGAGCTGCACCTTGCTGACTCAAGTGGGAGAGTGTCCAGCTGGTAAGACCCTCTGGTTTCACGTCTCCTGACCAGAATGCGGGAGCCCATGGCCCCAGCAGGCCTCTCCCAGGGCCCTCGCTGACCGGCACTGGGGCAGAGCGCCGGGGCAGGGCGGTTGGGGAGGAGGCCGGCCAGGGCAACCAGGCTGGCTGTGTGTTGGCTACAGACATTTCTCGGGAAGGCCAGGCTACTTGCCTAATAATCCATTTTCTGTCTCAAATACAAACTTGACTCGCTCCACTTGTATGGGATCTTCAATGACCTGTGATGGAAGGACACAAGGGCTGGTAAATGAAAGAAGGAACTTGTATGAGGCTATTCAGTGGTGTCTTCTAAAAACGATTCTGTTCGAGAGATTAATTTAGCTCTAACTTAACAAAACCCAATACCAATGAACAACCTGTCACTGGCAGATATCTCAACAGTATCTTAAATTTTATTATTTTATTTTGTTTATTTTAAGTACAATCTACTCCCCAACATGGGACTCAAACTCACGATCCCAAGGTCAAGAGTCACGTGCTCTACTGACTAAACCAGCCAGGTGCTCCTTAAATTTTAAACTAAAGATGAAAAATTATTAAGTAATAGTTGACGATCCATTCATTTCCTATCTCTGTGTTCTTCCCTACTACCTCTATAGTTCTCTATAGGAAGCTACATTGGGCTACAAGGATGTGTATTTCATGGTCCCAAGGATAAGAGGTTTAGGGTCTAAACTGTTTACCAAAACCATGCTGGAGTTTTGCTATGACACAGGCTCTACACGCTGCCAGGAGGTTTACGCCACGCCACGTGGGGCTGGAACTGTGTCCTGCTCATGGCTGGACTCCTAGTGCCTGGCAATGACCCGTGCACAGGGCAGTAAGCTCAGTGTTTTGCTGCTGAGCAGACGAACAATACACGGTCCTATTCCTGATGAGCAACAATCTTCCATATTTTGTAAAAGGACCAGAGAGACAGGCTTTTTATAAATGCCATCCAGGATGTCTGTCCTTGCTCAGAAATGTTTATTAAATGCCCATCCTGTGCCCAGGTCTATGTTAGGTCTCAGGGACCTACAGGGAACCCGGTCTCTCCCTCTGTTTAGAGAGCCCTGGGCCAGGCGCTCATCGGCTCTCACCCAGTCACCGAAGTCTACTGTTTCTCTTTCCCAAACACGTGGAGACCCGTCCCTTGCCGCCTCTGCCCTGTCTCTCCTCGTACGGGCCTTGTTATTTCCCAGTTTACTGCCACACACACCTACGTGGTCTTTTAATTCCAACCTGGCTTCCTTCTTCAGTCAGTCCTTCAAAACAAGTACCAGTGGAACCTTTCTCACCTAAATCAAGTCACGTCACTCTCCTGTTAAGGCCTGCCCATAGTGCCCATCAGGGACGGCAGAGGTTGCCAACTGCAATGTCTACAGAGGCCAGGAGGACAAGAAACGACAAGTGGGCTAGGTATGATGACATGGAGCAGCGAGGACAGAGGGGGACTGGGCAGCACGTGCCTCATCAGAGGGGGGCAAGCTAACTGGGGCAGGCGGGAAATGGGGCCAATTCACCACAGTACCTGGTTTTTCTCAAGATAGGTCAAAAGCCAGAGATTACAAAACACAACAACTTTGGGTCAAATAAAACAGGCACAGAGGCAGAACCTGGCCACCTGTGTGCAACCATGGGCCTACGGGAAAAAGCCCACATACTCTGCACACTAGCAGCCTCTCATGATCTGGTCTGGGCTTTCCCCCCCCCCCCCCAGATCGCATCAGTTCCCCCTTCTCCTGATGAGCAACCACTTACTCGTCATGCCACTTACTTACTTACAATCCCTGCACCCAGCTCTGGTGGCCAGCTGCTTGGCTCAAATCCTGGCTCTGTCACTTTAATTCGAGGGTGGCCTTGGGCAAATCCCTCCACTTTGCTAAACATTTCACTGCTTACAACGGAATTCTCCCCTGCTTTTCATACTTCTGAAACTGGGATGCACCCTACAGTCAATCACATTCCAGTTTCGTGGCTTGTAAACAGTATTTTTAGCAGCACATAGAGTCAATGGTGTCTTAGATTCGAATGAACTGTAGAGTCAGCAATTTACCTCTCAGTGATCACAAGGTTTAAAAGAGAAAATTTCTGGGCGCAGCACGGTCCCCCATGCACAGCAAGGCCATCCACACTCCCTGGCCCTCTGCACTATCCCTCCTGTACTTGTCCAGCTCCCTCCTGGGGGGTCCCCGCGAGGTCGTCTCCTACCACTCGCCCCTCAGCAGTAATGACAAAAACTTGCCTGACTTACAGAGGACTCACCAAGTGCAGGCCAAGTGAGTGCAAAATGATACACGGACACACTTTTCTGTTTGCAAACACGTGCTGACTAGTAAACCTAATTAACACAAGAGGCTCAGAACATCTTTCACTTACCAGTATCTCATGAAGTAGTTGGAACGTATTCTTTAACTCATGGGGTGGAGCTGTTTCTAGTTGGTTCTGAAATATTTTTTAGAAGCATAAAGATTCCAGTGAGTCTTCAGTGGAAAGCACGTCAGAGTGGCCAGCAACATGGCTGGCCTCAAGCTCTACTCCTACTGCTCTCACTTGCCCTGGCTGGGCCTCAGTCTGCCCGAAGGCTCAACCTGGGGCTAACGCAGTCTCCACGGACTGGCGCACCACAACACTGTCACACTGGACTACGACACGAGGAAGGAGAGAGGAAGAAAGGCAGAAAGGAAAGGAGAGAATTTTACAGAAACAGAGTTTCTGTTTCATTCATACATATCCTATTCTGTTTCCTAGGATATGTGCTCTGGGGTAAGTGGGCTATGAAGGACGTACGTAAGAAAAGTCAGCTTATGAAATAGAAAACTCTGCCAGGACACCCTGAAGAAGGTGTGAAGGTTTGTAAGAACCACACTGCTGTGCACTTAGCAGCCTCGTGCGTGTGTACTGCGGGACAGGACACGGCGTTACGACACCGCCCTTCTGAGGTGCCAGGGCCGCCACTAAGGAGGCACCCCGAATCTTCACCCTCTGTGAGGTCAAGTCATACTTCCCCCCACTTTACAGACGAGGAAATCGCCTGAGGTCATAGAACTAGTACAGGGTAAGAGGACACACACAATCACCTCTGATACGGGGCTGCACAGAAAGAGCTGAAGGCAAACACATTTTACTAAGAGCCTGAACGCACGGTCCCCCGATCACCTGCTGCCTGTTCACACTACATGTGTTACTATTACAAACCCTGGCGCAGGCCCGAAGGCGTGCCAGAGCCCCTGTGGGCAGGGACTACTATAAACGGTGTACGTTCAGAGAGAGGCCTGGAAGGACACATATCCAGGTGACAGTCCCGATCCCTGGGGTCTGGAGAAGGGCGGACAGGGGACAAAGTTGGTTGGTGGTGGTCCAAGTGGACTTTGGCCTTATTTGTAGGTTTTAATTTTTCACAAAGAAAATGCAGACAGGTATCATCCATGTAATTCAAAGTTAAAGATGAAAACTTAAAACAAAAACAAATACCTAATAAAAATGTGTGCAGGCTTAAAGGTTTTTCTGGTAATCCCTAGAAAGGTAGTGAACAACATGGTTCAGAGCACAGCCCTGGAGCCAGACCACCGACATTCAAATTCCCACTCTGCCACTTACTAGCTGTGTGACACAGGGAGACAGTCACTTACTCTGTGCCTCAGTTTCCTCAACTGTAAAATAGTGACAGTAACAGTATTCACAACACCGTACTACCCGAGAACTGAGTGAGGTAAACATGTGCTATGCCTGGAATGGTGCTCGGTGTAAAACATGTAAAAGTAACCGTAACGCTGTCAGAGCTTCAGGAGGGACTACGTCGCTATTTCAGATGGTAAGAAGAACCTACTTTTGATCTTTAAAACGCTGCCTAGGAAAAGGACCTGAAATCGGAAAATCATTTCACATAATAATGGTCACCACGGTGTATCATTAACTAGAAAATATATTCTAAATAGTTAAAAATTGAGCCGAGTGCAAACGTGCCTCATTAGGAAGGGAAGGCTAGGTAAATTATGGCACACAAGAAGATGACATTTTCTCAGAGGTAACTTAATGATACGGGAAAATACTTATAATGTTAAGTGACAAAAAGACACAGAATCACAAAGACAGTAAAATTCCAATCATGTCAAAATACATGCAGAGAAAATAAAGGGAGACGTAGGAGAATGTTCATGGTGATAATCAATGAGTGGTGAGACTCTGAGTTCTTTTTACTCTGTATTTTTTAAAAAAATGAGCCTATACTATTTTTATGATTAGGAAAAGCAACTGAGGTTATTTAAAGAAACCTACTGCCTGGGGGCAAAGGAATACTTCCTTGGGGTCTCAGTGGCAGGCTCTCAGCTCTCGCCAGGCCTCACAGAGGTCGTACCTTAATGAAATGCAGCATGGTGAAGGAGAAATGCTCGTTACAGAAACAGCAGTACACCACCATCTCGATGAGCGCCAGGAGCGAGCCGGTCAGCTCTCGCAAGGCAAACATTACCTAGTAAGAGAGCGTGAAACGAGGCGGATTTTCTTAGGTCACAGTTAACTGTCGATACGTTGTTTCTGATTTTAATGAAAATGTACTCAGACTTAGGATCTTCAACACTGCCTCAAAACAGGCTTTCTTTAACTGCTACGGGACAAAGTCTGTCTCAACGAAATCTGCAAATGTGCACTTTTCCCGGGAGTCACTTTCATCAGATTTTCAAAGGTAAATGCCCCAAATGTACGGCCCCGGCACTAAATTAAAAGAATCTCGGATGGATCCCCAAAATAAACAATGTTAAGCTAAAAAAACTTGAAAAGGGAGATACACAGCACAGCACTACTGACATGATTAATAAACCAGTGTGCCACAAGGCTCATGGGTTTATACATGCAAATCAAGTTTTGGAAGCGGAACTGGAGGATTATGATCTCAAGAGTCGGTAGCTCTGGGCAGAAGGGGAAGGGACTCAGGCTGCAGACGGGCCGCACAGCGTGGGGGGCAGAGGAGGGCCGTGAGCAGCCCACTCCCATACTCCTGCAGTTTACAGAACACGTGTGCCCCAGGGCTGCGGTACTGCAGCACCAGAGACACACACAAAAGATGGGGAACGAAATCCTCTGATGATAAACGGAGTATCCGTGATTGCTAAAGTGTTGTTCACCTCCTGAGACCTGGAGGGGAAATTAGCCGGGCTGGGCCCAGAGGTCTGATCCCTGCTGCAGACAGGACTAATACAAATTCTCTTCAGCTGCTCATTTCTTTCTGACATATAGACAGGAAGAAAATTTTATTTGAAAGAATCGTTTCTTCTCTTAACATCAGAGTTACAGGTGAAAAATTTTAAGAGAAATTCTTCCTTAAGTAGACAATAACAAGAAGAAAAAGGCTCCAGAAGACCGAGTACATACCTCTAACAGGTAAGGCTTCCCTTCAGACAGGAACAACAAGGCCTCCACTTCCTCATGGAGGGGCAGCAGAGGGCTGGAGGGGGCGACGCTAATGGGTGGCCGTTGTTTAAACATACCAGGAGCTTGAGGAGACCAAAGAAACCAAGGCTGTCTCAGTTGATGTTATTTCATGAGAGAGACGCCTACAAGGTGAAGCGGTTCTCCAGAGATTGACACACGTGACGGCTCGGTACTTACAGCCCATTCCCTCACGGCCTAGTGGGGAAGCCAGGCACGCACACAGGAGAAAGCGCGTACCTACTTGCAGTGTGTGCCTAAGTTGCCGGGTGACAATTTAGATCTCCCAAGACAATCTTTCAAAGAAGTAAAAATATATATCGAATATGACAGAAAATGCCCAAATGCCTCTGAGGAGATGCCGGACAAGACAGCTGTTCTCCAACAACTGCCCGCAAGTACTGGCCACCACCACCTATGCTAAGGAGAACTGACCCACAGGGCGGGGGTGAGTCACCCCATGTGCTAGAAAACAAGAACTCACACTCTGACTTTCTTTCACAAACCTGTCTGCACCCATGAATTAGGCAGGCAGCCTTGTCTTTTCAGGTGTATGAGTCAGAGTGAAGGAAGCATACTGCCTCACAGGCACTGAGCGCCCCCCAGTGGGGCTTTAGAGAGCCAGGATGCATTTCTAGAGCAGAGCGATGCTCTGTGATTTCCCGCAGGTCTTCCTGTCACACCACAGGAACGCCTGCCACAGCTGCTGGTGGTCGAGGCATGCCTCACATACCTCTCCCTAGGCCGCTTCCCGGCTGAGGCCTGTGCGGGCTACGAGCCTGGCCGCGCTCCGGCCTCCCCGCCTGTGGAAGGGCACCATCCCTCACAGACTTGCGGAGGGGATTAAACACATAGCCCTGAGCTCCACACAGCACACAGAACACCCTGGAGACTTTTCAGCTGCTTTGTTGTACTATTATTGTTATTGCCGTTGGTGCTGTCCTGACGAGGCCTAGGAACAGTATAAAAATGTGCTAGGCACATAGATTAGAACACTGGATAGGCACAGAGGCAACACGCGTCTCAGCTGCACGAAATGAGGACTGAGCTAGTGGTTCTGGGGGACAAAACAGGAAAGGTACCAACTACATCTTGCATTTAAACATATTTCAGTGATGTAAGTTACATCTGAATCCTCTTTAGCTTTACAAAGTATTTTAACATTTTATCTGATTACTCCTCATTTCCCCTGGGGAATTATGTTTTTAGTATTTCCATTTTGTACTGAGGATCAGAAAGGTCAGGTGGCTTGGTGAAGTTCACATCGCTAGGAGACTCCAACCCACACTTGGCTATTTTCCCCACTAGATTAGCCGTGCCAATTATGGTGATGAATGAACCCTGAATTAGCCTCTCATCCCAGAGTGTTTTTTTAATACTTGTATACCCCACCCCACCAAATAAATGATTTGACTTTCTCTTGTGACCAACTAATAAAATAGAGTGAAATTTAACATATATTAAAACAAAAAATTTTAAGTGTTCCTCAAATATCAAATAGCCAAATGGGAAGTAATATTCATTTAATCGCTAACATTATTAGTCTCCATGCATTATTGGCAAATCACTCTGACCTCATTTTTTTGCTGGATTAAAGATATGTGAAAGCTCACCAACGTTCCTTTGGGAAGAGACATCTGAATGCAAAACCAGTAATGCCACTGTATTATGAAGATTCCCAAATTCTCGTGCTTGTGCTGAACTCCACCGACGTATCTGTCGACAGAGAAGACAGACTGGATGTTAGGGGCGCCTGGCTGGCTCGGTCGGTAGAGCACGCGCCTCTTCATCTAGGGGTTGTGACTTGAACCCCATGTTGGGAGTACACCCTACTAAAAAACAAAACCTAAAAAGACAGACTGATGTTAGTGTTCTGGTTAGACATAATATGAAAAGGAAGGGAAAGGATGTGCTGGCTCATGTTACTTTGAGCCATGATTCTTTCTCAATGTCTGATAGCAGAAGAGAGCAAAGAAAAAAGTCACGGGTTTTAAGCTGGCTGAAGAGTGTTTTTTCCCCGAAGAAACACTCTTAACTTGCTTTCTAAAATAGTTCCATTTCTATATTCAATTTAGGTACTGACTGCTCCTAATGTGCTGGGTAACTCTGCTGTACCCCAGTACGATGGGGAAAACCTGGGAGGCTGGGGAGCTGGTGGCCAGGCCCCCCTGTGCTAGTCACCGTGCGAGGTGCGTGTGGGCAAGTTCTTTCCCGTCGCGGCACCTGACCTCTCTGTGTAACAGCAGAGATGACCTACCTGCTCACTTCATGGCTGTGAGGATCCAGTGAAACATGAAAAGTGACAATGTTTTCCACATTATGTGTACTCCATAAAGGTAAAACCATATGGATTATATGACACTATTACTTACATTAAATCTTATTTATATTACGGTCAATGTCAATCAACTGCCAGTGTCCCTGGAGTCCCAGAAGGGAAGGAGCATACAGTGAACAAAGACATGGTGAATGTCAACGTACAGAGAACACACAGAGCATACCATGGTGGCAGTACTTGGTAATGCTAGAGAGAGCAACAGGCGGCACGACAGGAGGCTGAGGGGAGCCCTGGGCAGCAAGTCAGTGTCCCCTCATTGAGAAAGGAACACGTGCTTATGTGATGTGTTAGGGAGAGGCGAAAGCGGAGCTGGGTCTGAGCCCCTGCTCCATGACGCTTTGGCTCTGTGACCTTACACGAAGTCACTTAACTTCTCTGAGCTCTGATGCCTGCTTGAGAATGGGGAGGAAAATGCTTCTCTTACTGAACTATGGCAGGCACAGCGTGTGAAGTAACCAGCATGCCTGGCACCTAAGAGGCGCTCTGTAAGCGGCATTTATCATTGGTGCAAAGTCACAATTTTCACATTTAAATCTGTCAAACAGAAGACATACGATGATGGGAGAAACACGCCAGCACAAACTCCAAGCAGGAGAGCCATCCTCGGATCCAGCTAGCGCCACTGTCACAGACGACTTCCCTTTCGCTCTCTGGCCGTGAGCGCTGTACGGGAACAGGCATCATGAGGCCACACTACTCTGCAGGGGGGTCACGTCCTGGCCCGTGACCAGCTCCCCCACGCCAGCAACCTCCGCCCGAACGGCCTTGCCCACAGTCGCCGAGGGCAAGTGGAGGCCCCGGTGCCACTATTTCCTGAAGGCTTCTGAAACCCCCTAGTTGGAGCCCACCTTTCCTCCTAGGACACTTTTTGACTGATAGTCTCGTTACTCATTTCCCAGGGTTATCATCAGACTAAATTCTACCAGGAGGCTGTAAAAACAATTGAAGTTCAAAGAACTTTAAAGGCTACGTAGTACTAGCACCTGGACTCTTACAGGATGAAATATGTTCATCGCCTACAAAGAGAAACAATGAGGCAGGGAAACCATGGCCGTCACAGGGGCCACAGAGCCGCAGGCGTTACCTGATTGTTTTGCCGGCTGGCCCCGAGGAGAAAGCTGGTCATGTGCCGCAGAGCGGAATGCCTCAGAAGAAGATCCCCAGCCCGGATACCTTGCTGTCACAAGATACCGACAATGACAAGTTACAGATCTATCCAGACAAAAATTTGTATTAAAAACACAGTTAAATGAGAAGTTTGAAAGGGTAAGTTTTTAAATGCTATCATCTACATACAGAAAGTACCTGTTAAAACTCTGGAGTTTCACCAACCTCACACTGCTTCCCAGGGGAGGCCACACAGGCACTGAGGCCCTAGTTCTAATGCAGCCTCTCGCTGCCGTCGACTACCTACTGTACCAGAATTCCGGCAAGGAGCAGAACCCACAAATTACGACTTTTTTTTTTTTAAAGATTTTATTTATTCATTTATCAGAGAGACAGCCAGCGAAAGAGGGAACACAGACAGGGGGAGTGGGAGAGGAAGAAGCAGGCTCCCAGCGGAAGAACTTGATGTGGGGCTCGATCCCAGAATGCCGGGATCACGCCCTGAGCCGAAGGCAGACGCTTAACGACTGAGCCACCCAGGAGCCCCCATAAATTACGATTTTTAAGAAGAAACCCTCATAAAACCGTACCTTTAACTCTAGTATTGACCAGTACACATTTTTTCAGTGTATAAAAAATTCCTTTAGACTAGAAATCTGCTATATTAAGAAAAAGATACTAGAAAAAAATCACTTACCTTTTGTACAAAAGTGTTGAATAGGAAAAAGTACTGGGCACAGTTTTTACAGTTTTCTGGGACATCTTTATCCAACAGAGCCAGCAGTACCTCCAATAACTGATGAAGGCTTTTTAACTGGTTAGAAGAAAGACGAAATCATGTAAAGAAAAAGAATGTAAGACAGACATTTGTAACAGGCTTAACCTGAAGCAAATCACCGTAAGAACAAAAGTCAAGTCTGATCGGTACAATCCAGTCTCAGATTCAGATGGATTTGTGCTTTGGAGAGCAAAAACAGAACCATCACTTTTATCGTCCAGGGAAAGATGGGTACTGTAGAAACAATTAAGAGGAAAGCCTAGTCTTGTTTTCTAGATTTCAGATTCAAGGGCAGGACTCTATGGCTAATGGTCACATTTCTGCAGAGCCAATTTCTCTCTGTCTCTTAAAAGAAAGCAGGGGGGTTTAGAGGGAACATGTCTGAATCCCTCCCTCCGCTATGCTACTTCTTCACATAATCACAGATGCAAAGAATAAAAAACACAGACACAGGCATAGGGGCCAGAAATCAAGCCAATGGAGCAAATGGGGAGCAACAGCCTGACAGAATGACAACGGTAATATCAACTCAACCGTGAACTTACTTGAAAGCCCGCTGACGCCTCATGGAAAGCTTTGAAAAACATTTTATTTGTTTAGAAACCATTTTGGTTATCACATTGCTTCTTTTTTCCCTCCCACCCCAACTGGTTTTGGACAAGTCCCTAGAAATTCATCTGTGCTTGGAGAATTAAGACGAGCTTATTACTACTCTTGTGAATTCCTCTCCCCTGACGATGGTGTTCACAGGCTTCTGAAATATTCCCATCCGTCCTGTCACACTCATTATAAATACAGTAAAAGCTACATTTACATAGCACCTCCTTTTCAAAGTACTTTACAATAGAAAGTGGGTGGCCAGAGGCACCATTTCCATGATGGGGGTGGGGGTGGAAATAGACATAAAATACATCAGCTGGATAGCAGATAGAATTCACTGAGGCAATGGCTCGCATGCTTTTGTCCTCCACCACTCCCTTTCCTTCCTACCACCTGTGCTCCTGCCTCCAGAGGTTGGTGGACAACTACGCCACAGCCTGACCCCATCTGTAGGGAGACTGCACTAATTCTGCTTTTAGCCTCTGTTTGGGTTGGCACGTGGGAGGAAGGAGGACAGTGAGAGGCCCTTATGTTAAATATCTTAGAGAAGCTCCATGGGGATATTTCAGAGCAATGGTATCCGAACTGTCCTAAGTGGCTCCCAATGACTGAATTTATATATTCTGCATCCAGGTAAGGTGAAGTTTGAAAAATGGCCCTGCTGTTTAGCTGACTGAAAACCAGTGCCTTAGAGCAAATGTCAGCTTCTTTACAATCCCTGGAATTGAGACACAGTCTCCTTCTAGGTCCTCCCTAAAGGGTGTATTTGACCTCCGTGTTCACTCTGGGCTGAACAAAGCTCCTAAGCCTGTCAGGTCGAACAGCGACCTCCGGGCTGGGCCACGTTGAAGGGTGCCAGGTACTATAACTGGGTTAGTATCTTTCTTTAAGGACTTGCTCAAGGTTGAACAACAGAGTAACATCTGGATCTGAAGCAGCAATTCCTAGAATTTGCATTTAATTTATTGAGACACACGGCCTCCAGCCAATGTCTACAAGGAGCCAATCGTATCTGCAAATAACATTTTTCAAAGTTTTCCATGTGGTGTCAGCTGTTTGAAACAGCAAACTTGGGAAGAAGTACTATATTTGTTAGGACTTAATAACAGATTGAATAATCAGACTTACAGCATATGTCACTTATTTCCCTAAGACTTAAAATTTGGGGCGATTGAGGACAGTAATAAATACCATGGTTTGTTTTCGCATGTGTGGAACTGTGAACCAGAAAATACGTTGCAGAAAATAGAATTAGGAGGAAGAAGTCCAGAAGAACAGGAACAAAGAGTAGGGAGTAACAGAGACCGATGAAGACACTACCTTGGCGGCTGCTCCTGGATGGACGGCACTATTTGGTTTGGCTGCCAATTGCAGGATTTGTATCATGCAAATCGCTTAGTAGGAAAGAGACAAAGCCAAGTGGGGCTCCAAATGCCTGTTGGTCTAGACTAGAGTCTCTAGACTCATGTTAGTCTCAATTCAGCGAAATCTAACACAGACTCCTGCGAGGAGACTCTGAAAAACCAGTGCTCTAGAAATTCCTGAAGCAGACTAGAGCAGACCTAAATTCCTAGCCTACCCTGACTCCTGGGATAGGAGGAGGCAAGGCCAGCATGCCCTCTACCCTGGCATTTATCAGAAAGGCAGTCCACGAGAGGTGCGTTCTAGGCAGCAAAGTTACCAGACTCCAATCCTAGGCTCTCTTTCTTATTATGTGCAATTTAGAACACTTGGTAGGAACAGATTGTATAAATTCTAAGAAATGACACCGACCTTATCCTGATAAAACAAGGCACTGTCTAGGGTTTTCTCCAGAATGGTGGCCACAGCAACTCGCACTTCTCTCACACTGCACTCCAGCAAGAAAATCCTAAAACACACAGAGAGAAAAGACGCATGCTGAGAAAGCAAAATGGATTTCGATAAACCAACCTCAGGCCCACCTACTATCCAAGAAACAAAATCCCTCCAAGATGTTGGCTCAAGCTTCTTGAGAGCTTTGGGACACACTCACAGGCTACTGTGATGGAGAAAGAAGGCCAAACAGGACAACCAGACCCCTGCATGCTGAAAAGCAGATTTTCCCTTCTCCTAATATGAGCATCTGTATAAATGTAACAGCGCAACGAGATACACGGATGTAAAGAGATACGAAAACAAAGAACCTAAAATGTTATAAATTCTGTTTACTCAATTCTCCCAGGGGCACCCTTCCCTTTGAATTTCTCAGAATAAGATACTAAGGTTTGCAGTCAAGACAGCCCCTCCTACTCCAGCTGTGCACCAGTATTTCTACTCTTCTCCTTTCCTGTCCCTCCCCAGGCCTTGTTACCTAACCCCCTAAATGATCGATCCTTTGTGGCCCAAGAAGTCACGCGCACTTCCCTGCTTTCTTGGTCTATGATGGTGACGACCATAGCAGTCAAGACGGATCAGGCGCTTCCTCAATCGCCGGCACTGCTAGTGTTACAGTCAGCCACTAGGGGACGCCCTGCACGTGCATAGCTACCACAACCCTTCACACACCCGCCAAGGGGAGCGGTGGGGGAGGTGGCCTCCGAGGCGGAGGGGCCCGGTCAGGCGGAAGCGCTGCTCTGGGTGCGTGGGGGGTGGGAGTGCCCCCAGAGCGTGCCACTCCATAGTCAGCCTTTGTTCTCTGCTTCAGAGGCTCACTGTGATGGGACAACCCATACTGTTACCAGCAAAGTGAAAACCCACCTGTCTTTTCTCATATTTCTTAGCAGAAAGTTCTCATTATTCCACATGAAAGACTTAACTACAGACGAGTTTTGATGACCATGTCCTCCAGGTGCCAGCAGCAAGCTGCTCCGGTCTCTGTTTGAGGGCAGCGTTGGCATTTCCTCCCCCCCACCCCCCAGGAGTATGCTGAGAGTGGAGCTTTCTGAGGTCACTCTGCTGCTCCTTCCCCGTAACCGTTAGTGCTACCGAGTAGCTATCTAATTTGCACCAGACTGAGAAGACTGTGTTCAAAATCCACTAAGACTCTAGGGGCAACTATAAGAAAGTCAAAGAGAGAACAAGTCTGCCTGTAACACTGAGCTCTAGAGGCTTGATCAGACTCAGGCAGCATTCTTTCGGAGAGTATCTCTAGGGGCTGCGCCACATCTCCTACCACAGACAATCGGAGGCACTACGGGAATGCAGACAAGTCCAGAATGTGAGGAGTTCTAGAGCGCAATAACCAGTCTGCCCCTCAAAAAAATGGCATGACAACAAAGGAAGTGGTGGGGGAAAGGAACAATTACGGATTACAGGAGTCTTGAGAGACTAAATAAATGTGCGGAGCTTGTTTGGGTCCTGATTTGTACGTACGCAGTGGTAAAATGAACTTTCTTGAGATATCTGGGGAAATCTGAACATGGACTGGGTTTAGGATGATATGAAAGAAATGCTATTTTTGTTTAGTGAGATCTAGTAAAACGCTTAGTTTTTAAAAAACTACCCTCAAAGATACATGCTAGAAGATTTATAGTGAAATTATATGATGTCTGAGACTTACTTTAAAATATTTGAGAGAAAAAGGGGCGCCTGGGTGGCTCAGCTGATTGAGCACCCAACTCTTGATTTTAGCTCAGGTCATGATCTCAGGGTCGTGGGACTGAGCCCCATGTCAGGCTCTGTGCTCAGCGGGGAGTCAGCTTGGGATTCTTCCTCTCCCTCTCCCTCTGCCTACCCCCTCCAACTCGCATACATGCATGCGCTCTCTCTCAAATAAATAAATACATCTTACAAAAAAAAAAAAAAGCAAAGTACTTGAGAGAAAAAAAAAAAAAGCAGGCCTGTGAGTGAGTGGTGGGTGCTGGGAGGGGCAACAAGATGGGCAAAGTGCCCATAACCCGACCCGGGGAGTGGTACAGGACAGGGTTCTCATTCTGGCTACTTGGCTGTATGTTTAAACACTTCCACAATAAAAACTTCTTAAAAGATGTAAGATATTCTTTAGTGGTTTTAATTTCTTTAGATCAATTTTCAAGCAAAATTTAATCCTAATTCAAATTTTTACAATTATAATTACATTTAAGCATTGCCTAAAAAAAGGACTACCCTGAGAAGTAATTTCAAGTAGAAATAAAAATAGTTACAAGAAATCACAGCTCTAAGTGTCACTGGAAGAGACACAAATTTCTTTTAATTAATTAAAAGATCTTGTCACTTACTTTATTAATTCTCGTCCTTCAGAACTAATAAAATATTCAACTAGCCACTGACAAGCATCAAAACTTTTGGAAAGTAATGCTTCAATAGTGGCAATCCATTCTTCAGTATCAACCCTTTAAAAAAGCAGAGACAGACATGTAAGGAACACGGCCTCAGTGAATAACCCCATGGAGTGTCACTGTTGTCTCATTAATCTGTTTTGGGGAGATGGGGTAGAGGGTAAGTTCAATACCCAATGACTGCTGACTAACATGGCTCCACGTTTCCCAGAAGCCAAGACTTGCATCCTCTCCATTCCCCTGCCCCACCTCCCCCCCCCAAAGTGTGACAAAGCTAACCTCTTAGACTTTAACTTTTATCTTCCCCATCTTCTTCAAACAACTTCAACTAGGAAAAACGCCTGACTCTGGCATTTTGTGTTGCTTAAGTAATTTACATTTGTAAAATGCGCACTTTCAGAATAGGTCACTACATCACCATTTTTATACTTCATTGCTACAATCATTAATATACTACTTTATGGGATAAAAACATTTGGGCAGACGAAGAGGCGTAATGACTGCACTACCCATGACCTCCTATAACACCCCCTCCATTCTCTCATGCCCCAAAACGGTAAACACAAACAAGATGAAAATCGTCTGCAATGCATAGAGAGCTTGAGCAAATTTCACAATAAAAGTAATGACATTTCCTTAGTCCTACACCAGACATTAAAAGAAAGGAACATATGTCTTCTTTTTCAATCAAATAATAAAGATCAATATCATTTAATATAACTTTATTACACATAAAAACGAAGTTGCTATTCTATTTGTTTCTTCTCAAGTATCTCTTGACTGCAAAATCTTTCCCCAAACCTCCCCATACCTGGAGAAGTTCTCCGTACCGCGCTGGTCTAACTGTCCCCGCCTTCCTCACCCTGAGTCTCTCCTTGCTGCGGGCACCTGCTCCAGCCAGTGTGCAATTACTCTTCACCCTTCACCCATTCATTCACACAGCAACTCTGTACCCGGAACCTACAGTGTGTCGGGCACCTTCCAGGTACTGAAGATAAAAACTGTTCGAAAACCCTCCACGATCTCCCACTGAACACAGTCCCAACTCCCCTCTGTGGTGCTCAGGACACTCAATGGGTTCATCCAAACCCCACTTCCAATGAGTTCCTTACATGTGTGAGCAAAACATTAGTCATTCATGGTTCTTTAGGCAAGTCGTGTCTGTTTCTCAGATTTTCCCCTTTCACCTGGACTGTTCCCTCCATTTCTCTGTTTTCACCTTTCAAATCCTCTGAGAATATCAATGTCTTTGACACCTACCCAATCCCCATATCCATCTGGATATGATTTTGCCCATTTCCCAAAGATGTATAGCATTTATGCCTTGCTTTTTCTGCTTTACCTATCCTTCCTATGAGATTAGAAATTTCTTCAAGATACGAACCATGTCTTAATCATCTGAATGTATTAGGTAGGTGCCTTCACAATGCTCTGAATTTATAGACCCAATTTTAATTGAATTCATTGGTGCCTTTTGCCACAACAGACTATCAAAACATATCTTTTCTCACCTGAGTTTTTTCTTTGTCCGTAGATAAGTTTGAAAAAGGAACTGAATAGCAAGCTGTAAGCTCACCTTTGCCATGCAAGGATAGTATGGATGCTTTAATTTAGTCTGAGAGAGAGGGAGAAAAGAGAGGGTATTTTTCATTGAGGTTTTATAGATTAAATGTTATGAATAAACAATAAGTTAAATATTAATAAGAACAATCTAGCCAGCTTATTATAGAAAGCATTCCATTTAAATCTGTAAAATGGTTAGGAAAAGACATCCTCTTCATTTCATTTATGAAGCCCTCTCAAAATAGAGCCTTTAGACCACGGGATGGTAAGTAACCTGTCAATAGACTAAGAAGGGCTTTCCCTTACTGGCAAATTATAATCACAGTACTCAAGAAACAGAAGCACTTGGAAGTTCATCTTGAGTCTGGTAAAGTCTGATGACAAATTAGGACAAATTAATCTCCAAAGCCCAACATTCATTGACCTCACTTTGTGGCTATTCTTAGATTCTTTACAAAACTGAAGAGCACTGGAAAAAGCCAGTATGTGGAAACCCATGCCCATTCACAATCTGCAGGACATGTTCTGAGCACTGCCTATATTTTAGTATCACCCGGGAAAGTGACACAATGGTGCGAACGTGCCAGGCATCTAATCTGAGTGCTAACAGCCGAGGGGGAGGATAAGTCACTAAATGCTTGAGCTGACAGACAGTTAACTATGCTCCTTTCTTAGTCCTCTACTAACAAGCCAACTAGTACTTACAGCATTCAATGATGCTAAAGACAAGACAAAACTGAAATAATCACTACTGTACACATCTCTATTCTTCATAAACTTGAGGTTTTCATCTCTCACCATCTACAAGAGAAAATTAGTAATTATTTTTAAGAAACAGGGCAAAATATTCAGTATGTGGAAGACATTTTTGATGATACATTAGGTAAAAAGGGTTTTATATTAGGTTAGAAGGGTTCACAAGAACCCTTCTCTCAAGCTTTGAAATTTTAAAAAAGGAGAGAGGAAAATCTTCCTTTTAAATGTAAGAAGCTGAAAGAAGGTGAATTTTTCTTCATCAAACCAAACTCTCCTGGGCAATTTAGGAAAACTACCCTGTGAAGGACAAGTGAATTCGAACCTGCTCTTTTGGGCTGAGGGACAAACAGAGCTTTCCGAGGTACAACTAACTCGATGCGTTCCTTGCATCAGAGAGCTGAATTCTTTCTCCCTAGACAAAATACTCTGTATTTTTCTTAAATTCTCTGGATCCGGCTACTCAGCTTTTGATTACTTAGTGTACAAAGCCTGGACTGGATAGTTGGACAGTTCTGAGTTTAAATCCTGGCTCTGGGACACTGGCTGGTCATTTCTCCTTTTCTGAGCTTACCTTTTCCATCTGAAAAATGGGAGTAAAACCCGCTACTCCACAAGTGTTTTAAGAATTAAGGATTTGTTTAAAGCATGTAGCATAGAGCAGATATTCCATAATTGATGGTCACCACTGTCACATTCGTTTTACCCAAAGGTATGACCTTATTTTTCCTCTCCAGACAGTAAGTTAATTTCAGCAGTGTGTGTCTTTAGTGCCCACGTCCTCTCACTTGTCTGTCTGCGGCACCCCCCCGGTCACACAGTGGGCTGGCGATAGTGCCGGCCTCCTCGAGTCGGTGGCCACCTCTGTGACCTGGTATGAGAGACTCGTGAGACAAGGCGGTTAGGATGAGAGGCACTCGAGATCCAACCAAGTCCACGAGGAGGCCAGCGGGAGTACTTCTGGAAGTAGGCGGTGGATTTTGACTTTTATCTGAATTTTCTCCCTTAGAATTTTTGTATGCTTCTTACCTGGTATATTCGAACAGGCATTTTCTCCACAAATAGCCCTTTCTTCTCGCCTTTTTTAACCAGCTTGGTGAGAATAGAGAGCCGGTCATTGTTAGGCCTGTGGGGCCGGGGAGAGGACTGAGGCGAAATCTCTGGTGAAGATGGCGCGGACCTACGGACGGAATCGGAAAACTGGTGGTAAGCAGCTGCTGTAATGGTTCCTACAGCCTGACGGGCGCACGGAATGGGGCACTGGACTTGGCAACAAACCGCACACTTTCCAGATCCAACACAGAAGAAGGCAAATTCACAGACAACAAGGACCTTAAAAACAACAACACTGACGGTGGCTGGCCAAGTGCTACACTCTGGACATAAAGAGTACCCAGTAAATGCTGAGGTTAGAAAAAAACGGCAATTCTAGAATGAAATAACTTATATGCATGTTTCTAAGTACAGGATAACTTCTTGCTAAGGAAATAATAAATGGGTGGCAATAAGAAAAGGGGTAGAGGGATTTACTTTTCTTTTTAGAATTTCTCTCTAGCTTGCTTAATGAATTACCATTAAATACCAAATGGTACACTCAGGATTACAATGACCACCTGCTGAAACGGCACAGTGAATTATGTGGAAAAGAAACTCACAGAGAGAGATCCTCCGCTTCCTGCCGGACGACGCTGACCCGACTTTTCTTTGGTAATACTGGGGAGTTTTGATCAGAGACCCTTTGGTAAAAGAGCATATAGGCATTCCAGTATCTTCGACGTACGTCAGTATATGGGTTTGCTTTATAACAAGACAGAAAGAAATCTTTGTAAATAAAGAAAGTTTTCTTGTCTTGACAATCTAAAATAAAGGACCTAGAAATCCAGCAAGTACTTACAAAATTCAAATGCAAAGTGTAAGTAAAATTGTGTCTCTTTACCAGTAATACTGTTTAGAATCACTTGAAAGGTGATTTAGGCACATCTAAATTTAATCAAAAGGCAAATAACATTTAAAAATAAATTCTGTGGCACAGGATGGGATTATAATTGGCCTTACATAACCATTTCTGCATAGAACAGCCAAATCTAGGTAATTTTGACAACGATACTATCTTTAACCTTTAAAGGTTACTATTATCAGACACAGGACTACCACGGTACAGCATCAAACTCTAATATAGTGAATATAATACAGGTAAAAATTTTTTAAAATTTTAATTGGAAGTATAGTTAACACATACTATTAGCTTCAGGTGTACAACACAGTGATTTGACAATTATGTACATTATGAAATGCTCCCCATGATAAGTGTCGTTACCGTCTGTTGCCATACAACCCCCATTACAGTATTATTGACTATATTTCCTATGTGTAACTTTCCATCCTTGTGACTTCTTTATTTTCTAACTAGAAGTCTGTACCTCTTAATTCCCTTCACCTATTTTCCCTGTTCCCCTCTGACCTGAACAAAGGCAGAAATTTTTAAATGCCCCTAGAATACTACAAGATCAGGTTTCAGGAATGCTAAGGTCTGTATAAAATCCCCCCCTCCCAACAGCAAATTCTGATTGGATTCTCTGATGTCCCTTTCCTCACACTCTTTTTTCTGGGGGTTGTGGCTGGGGGAAGACTATTTTGCCATACTGCATTAGAAATATGGTTTTAAAACCCAGATGTTAAGGATGTCTTCTCTATTTAATTCTGCCTTTATGTAAGTGAAAAGGAAATCTGAGAATTTTAGTGGACAACCACTTCTTTTGAAATGGTTCTGAAGACTGAAATTCTGTGCTGATTAGTTTCTCTTTGATATTTGTTTCTTCCTCTTAACTTACTCCATCACCTGTCTTCCCAGGGTTGCTGCAAAGAATTAGTGTGAAAACATTTTGCAAGCAGCCTGAACATTTTCTCTCTGGTTATCAGTGAGTTTGTGGATCGATACGGCTAGAACGATGGTACGTAAAAATAAAAGAATTACATTTTATGTAAAGAATACTACTTCCAATCTGATAGAAAACCGTAAGTTAAAAAAATAAAACTAATGGGAAACATCCATTTGTAAATACTTACTTTGATCGTAAACTTTTGGTCTATATTCTCCTCCGAAGCATTCATACTCCAGGGTCTCATCATTTAGATCAAATTCTTCTATGACTGTATCGTTAAACTTGTACCACTTTCCTTTTCCACACCCCCTGGAGCCCACAGAGGAAACAAATGTTATGAGATTAAAACCCAACATCCGCCTCCCCAGCCTCTATCTCTATGTATTGTCTACACATAGAGCAGATGATTACCATTTGAAAATACTCAAAACAAAACAGAACAAAAAAACAAAAACCAACTTAAATTTCTAAAACAAATTTTCAAACCGAAGAGGTAAACAGTTTTACTACATTTTAAAAATCCAGTATGAAATATGACCAAAGAGCAAAGCAAAAGCTTCTTTGCACTACACTCATAAGCATGGATGATAAGAGGAGGGCAGGGGGAGCACAGGAGGGACAGAGGAGGGCAGGGGGAGCGGAGGAGGGACCGAGGAGGGCAAGGGGAGTGGAGGAGAGATACAGGAGGGAAGTGGGAGTGGAGGAGGGACAGAGGAGGGAGTGGGAGTGGAGGAGGGACACGGGAGGGCAGGGGCAGTGGAGGCAGGACTACTGGAAGGCAGGGGGAGGGAGTGGTGTGAGAACGTCTTACCGCCTGTCCTTAATGAAGGAATAGTAGTGACCCGCGTGTGCCTGTCCACTGTGGACAATGACCCCGACAAGTTCATAGTTTTCAGTGAGGGCAACTTTTTTTCGTGGGGATCCTCCACCTCCCTGATCCATACTTCGCCCGTTTTCACCAACTTCAGAGGACGAATCTTGGCGAGCCATTCCTGAAACCGTGTAAGGCTCCATGTTTAGCATCCAGGGAAACTATTTAAAAGCAAAGAGACCACATTAGTGTCGATGAGTAACACAGACAGCAACACCCCATTAAGTCAGATTCATGTAAGAGGGATGTCTTCCTAATTCTAGCTGGGCCCGCCTCCCCACTATGGCCAGGATGACTTCTGGATAGGAGGGCTGTTTACGGATCTGCCTGTCTACTGGCAGGAGCTGCTTAAGACAAGGGGCTGTGTACTCCTCTGAATGCTGAGACCACAGCCTTTCACGGTGGAGACGGAATTAAACACGTAAAAAGTAAACAGCAGGAAAGAAAGTGAGGTCATGGTTGTAAGATACTTCAGGGGAAAAAAACAAGTTACCCTTATCTGTTCATCATATTTAATGGAGCGTCCGCTCTCCCAGTCAAATCCAAATCTCATCAGGTGAATTACCAGGACGCTAGGTAAAGACTTAATGCAGGTCCTTTTCACGGTTATTCTCTAAAGAAAAGCAAAACCCAATTATCTCCACAGAGGAAATCAAACCGCAAAATCCTACGAAGGTCAGAGATTTCCACGGGCCTCTCCTGCCCATGTAAAAACAGGTAACAATACAATTTAATGGGAGCAACAATAGGAGCTTAATATTGCCCTTACGTAAAACACAAACGAATAACAAATTAATTTTGTTTTCTAAAAAAGGCAAATGTAATACCTTTTCTTTACACTTTTCACAGTAATATGCGTTACTTCCCTCTAGAACTTCTCCTCTAACAAACTGGTCCAAAGAAATTTCCAAGCTCTGACAAGAAGTAACTCCAAGATTGAGAGCCATGAAAGCTTCCTCACGCTCATATCTGATTAGGAAATCACAGGAAAAACATAATCAAACAGTGGAATTTAAAGGTCTTGAAACTACCACAATACCAGAGACTGTACACAGAACTACATTCATCATCGGTGAAAGTAACCCATGCCGTCCCTCAGCCTTTTAAAAGTACACTGCCAAATAAAAAACGCCAATTTTTGATAATTAGAAATTACTTAAAATTATGAATTTCAGCAAAGAAATTTTAGAAATGGAAATCGGAGAAACTTAATTCAATAAACATTTATAGGTCCACTGAGAGAGAGATCTGATCTGCAAGTCTCTCAACAATGCAAAATTCCCGACCTACTAGAAGCATCATTTAAAAAGGATAATGATCATGTGCAGCACTACTGTGGCCAACTGGCAATTTCCATGTTCTCACTTCAATACTGAAGCCTGTTTCTACTGCAAAAATATTTCTTCCAAGTTTGATATCTGTATCAGGATAACCCTGAGGATGCACACTTTTCTGTTTGAGGATCTGTGACTTCCTGTGGAAATCCACGTGTTTACAGATGAAACCTACAGCATTCTTAAAGCTCTGCCTTAAATCCATGAGTAGGAAAGCTTCTGCTTTCATCATGATTTACTTAATACTAAGCATGAACCTGAAGATTCTAGAACTCGGCTGACCTCAAATATGTCAATAAATTGTTACAGGAGCTTAAGGAATAAAAATACTATTAAAAAAGATAATAGCTGAGATTTTTACATACTGTCACTTTAGTCAAGTAAAAGGTAGACGAAAATTAATGAACAGAGTATGACCAATTAAGAGGAAAAAAACCCAAAAATGAAGACAATCAGTTTTGATGTCTGTGATATCTTCACTAACCTGTGAGGACAGTCTTTACAGATCTTCTGATCAGAATAGATGCCCTGGAAAGTATTCTTAAAAATTTGGTCTCTCCCCATTTTCTGTTGGAATAAAGGGTCAGATTTTGAGTTGATGCCCCTAGAATTTACAGACCGCTTAGATAGAATTTTACTTAGACCTAAGCTAAAGTGCAGATTTCAACTTAACAGCTAAAAATACAGTGAGTCGCGGTGGTAGTTTAAGCTGCGATGGAATGGGACGATTAGAACCCACTGGCGCCACCGTCAGAACAGTCTGAACTCAGCAAAGGAAGAGGAGAGGGGCCAGTCGCATCTGGTGACAAGAACAGCACTCTCAGAGGCGAGTCCGAATCCTGCCCCCACTTCTCGCAATGACCACCAGGTTAGGAGCAACTCTCCACAACCTTTTCTTCTTCCTTGTCGATAAAATGTTGTAAAAATCCCTAAGTTATCTGAACAAGGAAATGACTAACTCGGGCCTCCTAGGAGAGGAGGGGCGCATACTGACGGTGACAGGAGGTGCCCTGTAACTAGGAGGCAGTGCCACTTAGGCAGCTCGTCACACGTCATGCTGGGTGGGGGCAGGAAGCTTTGGGCTCACACATCACCACGCACAATTTTGTCATCTGGCCCCTCTGGCAGAGTCAGCCTGCCGAGCACAGGCCGTCGGGTCCCTGGCAAGGAGGGCAGCACGCCCGAGGCCAAGCTACCTCGGGGCACCCACAGTGGTTACTCTGGAGTACAGGTTAAGAACTATACTTCATCAAGTGTTGCATGAATGGAGAGAGGTCCAGTGATCTGTGTCTGTCTTGATGTTCAAACCCCGCCAGAAGACACGAATCACACTTGTGCTAGGAAAGATGACCAGATTCTGATTTGTCGTTTCAGAGTAAGCCCAATCCTGCCACACTGCTCTCGTGTTACAGAGTTGGAGAGAGTCAGAGGGGAAGTGACATTTTTTTCTACCTTGAGATACTCGTCCATCTGATCAATAAGACTAGTGAAGAATTCATACGCATCCTGCTGTTCTCTCACATAAAGTTCTTTGTTCCACATCTTGAAAATCTATACAAGAATGAAATATACTGTTAAAGGAAAAGTTAGCAATTTCTGAATACAGTAGGACACAAATGTGGAAGAGCACTTGAGTGCTTCTAAAAAGCAAGGGGACTATTAGGGCAGTAGACATTTTTCGTGAAGTGAGATGTGCTTGTGTTCCGCTACCTAGGCTCGTTCCTGGCCCCCGTGTAAGCATCACAAGGCTGTGAGACCACACAGGGTGGGATCTGAGGCCAAAGAACAGAGTTTCTGTCTTAGAACTATCCAAACCATGGGGGGAAATGCAAGGTACTCCTCCTGTGAAACAGAGTAATGTTCTTTATTTAGGGCATTAGTGAAACTGGAATAATTTGCACAAATGTTCCAACGAGCTAAAATAAGAATCATGAGACATAATCAAAATCGTTAAGATCAGCAGATCCCTAGAAATGATAAACGACTACTCTTAATATTCTAATCATTTGAAACCGAACATCAATCTTAAGAATGGTGTAGCCCATTCTTCTGTAGGTTCCTGGCAATGGGATTAGTCTAGCGTCAATAAAGACAGAAACAATTACCACTAGATTCAAGTATCTAACATCTTGAAGTCGAAAGAGTTACTGGGTGAGATACCTTCCAGAAGTTCTCAGGTACATAATACTGCAGCTTGCTTTCCATCAGATGCCCAAAGAGAGACTGCACCTGGTAGAACACGCTGTCGTCTGGATTGTCCGTGTCGTCATCCACTGAAAGTAACGACTAAATGGAAACGAGATGTAGTGAGCTAGAAGTAGTTCACTGCTCTGCACAGGAGGCACGGACAGACGTACGTGTACTGCCCACACCGCTTCTACAATGCTCTGTAGCCTGGACGTGGCTACCACTCCGTATGTTTAGCCTTAGCACTTCCAAGGTGGCAGAATCACGAACAAGTCATTTCTGAGGTTCTGTTTGGTTATGAAGACCCGGAACTAGTGATACCAGCATCTCTATGAGAGATAAACGAGGCATGACTGCTGTATCACAAGCTTCCAGTAGAGACTGACCCTCGAACATGGGTTTGAACCTCATGGGTCCACTTACACACGGATTTTTTTGGATACGGTACAGTACTGTAAATGTATTTTTTCTAGCTTACTTTATTGTAAGAATAGAGTATGTAGTACAAACAACACACAAAACAGGAGGTAACTGTCCAGTAGGCTGTCAGTAGTAAAGTTTTGGGGGAGTCACAAGTTACAGGCGGGGGGTAAGCACTCCTAACTCCTGTGCTGTTCAAGGGTCAACCGAACTATTATAAAGCACTGATGAAAGACCCAAAGTTTTTCGAAAATACTAAAAACATTAATAATTTTATGGAATAGAATTTGAGAGTAACTTCGTTCAAAAATCCCACTTGGTCAAGTCTATCTGTCAAATAGGCAGCACATTCCCTCAGCAGGTTTATAAAAACATGACCATCAACATGTCGTCCACACATATTTCAGGAGCTACTAAAAAATCCCTAGCTATGTCTAGTTTTAGTAAACTCCAAATGCAATATGTAAATCTGGGACAGTTTTCAGGCCACGTACACACTGTCTTTCACACCAAACAGGTAAGAAGAAGGACATCACCTCAGGGAGCCCAGGCTGCATATACAGCTGCTGGAAGACGGCATTCATGTAACATGTGGCGCCGCCGTTCCTCAGCCCCACAAACCCTGAACTGGACCTGCTATCCACGGGTGGAAGGTACTAGAAAGAGAGGAGTAGAAACAGTAGTTAGAGAATTAGTGTATCTGCCACCAGCACATTTCCACCAGGGCTGTCTGAGATGTCTGAGAGGGAAAAGAGATAAACTCACAGATTCATCCATCCAGTGGGTCAGGAGTCAGGCCAACAAAACCTGCGTTCTCGAAGTACCTCTGCAAATGCTAATACACATAAAAAATCCTACTAGCTCAGTGTGCCTTTCCCATTCATAAAGTACCTAACATATTGTGTTTATTTGTTTATCCATTTGGTAGTCAGGCATTCCAACACTTGATTATCACTCAACCAATGTTTACGAAGAAGCTACTACATGCCAGGCACTCAAGAAATGTATGTGGTCCCTTATCTTAAGGAGCTCACAATCTGGCAGAGCCACAGACAGTAACCAAGTAAACGTGTCTACTTACAAACTGAGGTAGTACTCTGCAAGATAGGAACAGGGTTCTAGCGAGTATTTACTATGAAGAATCCTGACCCGTCTGGATGGTCAAGGAAGGCTCATATTCCTTCCCCTCCTTTTAAAGAAAGTAACATTCTTCTATCAAATTACTTTTTTTTTTTTTTAAAGATTTTTTATTTATTTATTCGACAGAGATAGAGACAGCCAGCGAGAGAGGGAACACAAGCAGGGGGAGTGGGAGAGGAAGAAGCAGGCTCATAGCGGAGGAGCCTGATGTGGGGCTCGATCCCAGAACGCTGGGATCACGCCCTGAGCCAAAGGCAGACGCTCAACCACTGTGCCACCCAGGCGCCCCTTATCGAATTACTTCTAATGAGCATACAATTAAATAAGTAAGTAATTACTCTTGCATTGCACTTAAAGATGTTTTGTACTAACATAGATCCTGTTACAACGCTTTTCTGGTTAGGAATAATCTAGAAAAGGCATCTCTTGGATGAAGTTGAACATGGCACTTCTCCAAGTGGAAAAGGATATTGAAATGACACACTTTGAAATGCTATTTCAGCAGAATCCTGGTTCTAATGCCAAGCCCACAATCACCTAATCTATCTGTTAAGTACCTGCATCCATGTAATAACTGACAAAAACCTGTAGATCTTTTGGACCTCAAGGAATTGCTAAATATGACATACTTTCCACTAACATCTGACATTCACACAGAGCAGGGTGATTTCTTTTTTTTTTTTTTTAGATTTTTATTTATTTATGTGACAGAGAGACAGCCAGCGAGAGAGGGAACTCAGCAGGGGAGTGGGAGAGGAAGAAGCAGGCTCCCAGAGGAGGAGCCCGATGTGGGACTCGATCCCGGAACACCGGGATCACGCCCTGAGCCGAAGGCAGACGCCCAACGACTGCGCTACCCAGGCGCCCTGAGCAGGGTGATTTCTAAGATCTAATCAACACTATAATTTATTTGTAGCCCAAAGTACAGATTTTTTAAAAGTTACAAAATAAGAAAAACAAGTTCATAATAGTGCTAAAACATAAGTATTTATGAGGCAAACGCTCTTTTCATTCTGCTGATACAATCCCTGACTTATGAAAAAAGTAAAATTTCCATTTAAATCTACTAACTAAATAATGTAAAACTAAAGCATACGTTACAAAGTAAACATTTTGATACCAAAACAGTTTCCAATTTACATGCTCACATTTCATTTTGTGAGTGCTATTTTCTCTATCTGGCACCCCTCCCTTTCCTGCCTAACCCGTATGCTGCAGAGTACTCAGCTCGGGCTTCCACAGGGATAAGCCTGACTCTGTGATGTTCACGGAGAATCCGGAGGCAGCTCTAAAAGCATCCTCCCGGGGCGCCTGGGTGGCACAGCGGTTAACCGTCTGCCTTCGGCTCAGGGCGTGATCCCGGAGTTATGGGATCGAGCCCCACGTCAGGCTCCTCCGCTATGAACCTGCTTCTTCCTCTCCCACTTCCCCTGCTTGTGTTCCCTCTCTCGCTGGCTGTCTCTATCTCTGTCAAATAAATAAATAAAAATCTTTAAAAAAAAAAAATAAAATAAAAAAATAAAAGCATCCTCCCACGCCTGGTCTGGTACTCCAGTGCGCCCGCAATGTGCTTCCCTCCTACAGATCTCGACGAATACTAAACTGTTGCAAGGCTCCAGAGCCTTGTCCCATATCCTTCTCATTGCTGGAATGACCTTCCCACCTTGCTTTAATTGACTTGCAAGACACTAGAGTTCTCTCTCTCTCTTTTTAAAGATTTATTTATTTATTCTAGAGAGCTAGCGTGAGCTGGGGAGGGAAAGAGACAGAGGGGGAGAGAGAGAAACAGATTCCTCGCTGAGCGGGGAGCCTGAATGCGGGGCTTGATCTCAGGACCTTGCAATCACAGGCTAAGCCGAAATCAAGAGTCCGGTGCTTAATTAACTAACTGAGCCACCCAGGCTCCCTGAGCTCCGTTTTCAATTTCATCTTTTCTAACACAGCTTTTAAGATATTGCCATCTGGTGGTGAAGTGCTCCTCTGTTGGTAGAGCATTCAACATATGACCTGTATCTTTTTTTTTTACTGGTTACTCCCAATACACTTCACATTTATTTTTTTTTCTTATGATGTATCTTTTTTAAATAATATTTTTTATTATACTATGTTAGTCACCATACAGTATATCCCTAGTTTTTGATGTAAAGTTCCATGATTCATTACTTGCGTATAATACCCAGTGCACCATGCAACACGTGCCCTCCTCAACACCCATCACCAGCCTATCCCATTCCCCCACCCTCCTCCCCTCTGAAGCCCTCAGTCTGTATCTTAAGATTTATCACATTATATTGAAATTATCTGCCTATGGGTCTGTCTCCTCCATTATACACGGCCTTTCTTGAGGACTGGAATCCTATCTTCATTTGCGTGCTCCAAAGGCCTAACGCACCTATTAGTGCCTAGTAAACTCAATAAATCTTAGCTGAATGTAACTGAATGTAGACTGTGCCATGACAGAGCCAATGTCTTGAGTCAGTATCTCTAGTGCCTGGCCCTGGGCCACCCACAGATACTCAACAAACAGGCTGAAATCCTACTTCTTACTGAGAGTGATTAACAACTGACTTGAACATGTCTCCTCCTGAATTAATAAAAAGGGTATCAGTGAGTAACGTACTATTACAATGGTAATAAAGTAACTCTGTAGTTTGTAGTTGATTAGAGTATGTGAACACAATAAGCAAACGATAATACTTTCTTTGTGATTAGGATAAGGCAAACATAGGCTTTAAAATTATATGTTTAATTGATCGTTCCAAAAAAGCTACGTGTGTCAAGATCTAGAAAACTTACATCAAACTCCTTGGTAAGTGCTGGGTCAGGTTGATGATGCATAGAAAGCAGTTCTTTTGTGATAATTTGCAGATTTGAAGGTGAGCTATCAGCCAACATCACCAGGACTTCATAGGCTGCCAATCGGCTATTCACTGTACTACACCTAAAAACAAAAGATTCAAGTCAATTCCAACAGTGAATAATCTACTTAAATTGCTCATTAAACTAAATCAACATCTGAAATGAAAGTATTAGAGCTGCAGTTCCTCAAACAGGGTTAATCAGGTCTGATGGTGGTAGAGCTCTAGGAATCCAGGGGAAATATTTACTTAGGAAGAGGCCATGAATACAGGAAGGATGACTACGGTTGAGAGCTAAATATCTTCTTGGCCTGATAAAGCAGCAAAATCTCTCACTTAGGACTAAGAGTATTTATATCTAAGGTTTGGATCAGCAAAAATGGAGGACAAAGAGTCTGAAAATTTTACCAAAGACAACATGAGAGTAACTATCTCTCAAAGTAGGTAGCAAGAAAGATTTTTGTAGGTATCACCCTGAAATACAAAGATCTCAACGGCAGAAAAAGAAAGCTATAAAAGTCAGAATAAATGCCCATAAAGGTTTTATATGTGCCTAGAGATTAAAAAAAAAAAAACAAAACTCTTCAAGGACACGAATCAACTGCACTTTGCTGAGAAAATGGAGATAGAAATACGTGGTACGCTTAATTTGTTTAAAATGACAATAAAAGGTAACTAGCTAGCATTCTGCAGGAAACTAAAGGATTCTGACATTGCCCACCTTTAGCAGAAATCATTTTGGGGATGGACAGTAATTTCTCACTGTCACCTATGCCCATCTTGCATTACCGAGATCACAGGTTAGGAAGGATACACAGAAAAGAGGACATCCACCCTCTGAGAGAAACACGAATGGAGTGCGGCGTGGGAGATGTGTTCATGGGGTGGCAAGTGGGGGCTGCCGGGCTGGCTCTTAGATCAGCACTGCACCATGCCCTGAGGACAAGGGCCAGGACCTGGCACTGTCCTTGGCTTCTTATTTGGACTTCTAGATTGCGAAGGACAGGAAAAGAACGAAGAGGAGGTACCATACACACAGGCTAAACATGAAGAAGTTCTGTTGTTAGTGTTAATAAGAATAAATATTACTTGTGAAAATACTTCTGTGTATTATAAATCTCTTTCTGGCTTTAGGGTTTAGGTGGGAACAGGCGGGGAGTCATTGTGATAAATGAACATCACTCAGCACACAGGGGAGGGATGAAACAAAATGCTGCCTTTTCTAATTAAGGCACTGTGTACGATTAAAAAACCCAACTCCTTGCTGAGGGAGGTATTACTTTTAATAAATATAAGGAAAAGGATTTGTGAGTAAAAATTTCAATGAAACTATGGAAGAATCACTGAACTCTACTTCTGAAACTAATAATACTCTTTGTTAATTAATTGAATTTAAATTAAAAAAATTAAAAAAAAGCAAAGAAACATTAAAAAAAAACCCAACTACTGAAGATTTATTTTCTCCGCTCACTGAAAAGTGAAATACTCCTGTATTTTTACTGCTTTAATAAAAGATTCCCATGGAGCTAGCACCAGATCTTCCAGAACAAGACTGGAGCAGGGGTGAGAATGGGAGCTATAGCCTGAGACACCCCCCAAGAGTTCTACTGAAGGTTTATTACCTGAAACAGATTTTTGCTAGTAAGAAAGCTCTACACAGAGAAATACCCACACATGATAAGATATAGCTTAAGATTCCACGAAATATTGCTTATTATGCCTTGTCCATTCCAATAAGCACTAAAATTATACGGGAATTTTTTTCACTGGTTAAATACCAAATCCCCACTTCCTTCGAGGACTATTCAATTAACTCTAGTTTTTCTAAGAACAAAGTAAGCTGGATTCAGAGCAAGTAAAGATGGCAGCAAGAAGCAGCCTCCTCCTACCTCCAGGAGCACCCAAGTAGGGTCAACATTACAAAAAGATCTTTCAAATTTCTACCCATAAAACGAATACAATATTTGACTCTAAAATTACCACAATAAATCACTAGCAGTTTTAATCATCAGGACACAGGGGATATGCAGCAAATCACAGAGTTCATGCACTAAAGCACCTACACTGTCCCTCCACTTTCCTCCTAGAAGAATCTCTGGAGATTCTGAGCCTATTTACTTTTACCTTGGATCTAATTCTTACAACCTCAGTTTCTCCTGGAATTTGTTACCGACCAAGTTAACCACATAATTTATTACTTATTCTTCCAATCTGATGATAAGAATGGTTCCAGCGTACTTGCTCAGCACTTCCTATGTGCCAGGCAGGCTTTCTCCTAAGCCCCTTTACATGCATTTCTTTACATAGTGGGTAATATCTTGTAACTACACACACTCACGAGATGGACGACAAACTCCAAGTTAGGAAAATCTTTTTGGACTGAAGTTTTGAATTAGAATTTTTACCAAAACTGAACACAACGTGCATTTTCCATACTTTGGATGAAAGTCCTGTTGACTGATGGCGGCACTGCCAGCTGGAGAATGACTATTTAAAATAATTCTAGAAGCTCGGAAAAGGAAGTCATCTAACAATGGTTTAATGAGTGATGAACCTGGAATAGAGCATAATATTCATGTTGAGGAGGAACACATTTTAATTCAAAGATCCTGTTTTTGTACTTTCATATCAGAGCAGCAAAAGCACCCAAGGCCACCCAATGGAAGGGCATTCAATTTAATGTGATGCTTATCTTGTGAGCACTTACATAATACGCGGCAAAACTCTGTGGGGCAGAGGGTGGGGATGGGTGGGAGGGTCAGGGAACCGGGAACAAAGATAGACAAGGGAGAGTACCTTTCTCTACGAGCTGACAGTGGAGAGAAAGAAGCCAGGCTTTCATTTTAGATCTAAACACAGATGCCAAGAACACCACAAGGCAGAACGGTTTGAGTGAACAATTAACTCTTACTCTGGGCGTGGTGGTGGTTGGTGGTGGTGGTGGGGGGCACACAAGGGTTTCTGAAACTTTTAAAATCTTGCCTTCTTTGGGTAAAACAATGTGCCCTTCTCACCCTGGTTTAGAATCACTCTTTTCTATGTATCCCCAGTAGCCAAGAAGATTTTTATAGAGCTTAGTTTGTGTGATAAAAGCGATAATTAATGTTTTGACCTGAATATAATTTATAATACTGAATATGCCCTTACAAATTATGTGTGTACCCCAAGACACTCATATGTACCCCACTATGCAGGGGATGGTGGTTGGGGGCTGCCTCCCAGATGAGAATTACCCTTAAAAGAAGTGGACACACAATATATAATATTTTATAAAGTACAAAACAGCAAAAAGAGAAAACCCTACTTTGAATTAATTTTCCCTTGATATTAAGAAGTCATGGGATCTGTTTTGAATACTATAAAATTCTCTACATGGTTTAATGACGCAGGTAAAACAAACCTTAAATTTGTTAGCCACTAAAATTTCAGATAATCTCGTATTACCTGGAGGGTCAATTTTCTATGGAACACTGAGCACCTACCCTATTTTCCTAATTACACACAATATTATGGCAATAACTAAGAAGTGAGGTATTCTATCACATGATAAGATGAAGCAATAATTACCAAGCATTTCCTTTTCTGCCCCACAGAGTGAAAGAAGGGTCTTAATGAGCCGTAAGTGTCCTGCCAATAAGATGTTGTCTGCTTCACTGGTCTCACATTCAGCGGTGCGATTAGGTTCAAAGTTATCCAGCCAAGTAATCTCATCTTCGAGCATAGTTGCCGGGCTGATTCTTAACTGCTCCATTTCTGAAGCTAAGAAGAAAAAAAAAAAACATTTCAAAGAAAAGGATTTCCCTCCATGGAATCCAAATCCTGAACTACAGCAGGCAAGGTCAAGCCCCAACCTTCTGTCTGGTCGATCTGAGAAGTGGTCATTAACACACAGTGGGCTGGAGCTGCTGCCCCAAGGACTATGACAGCGCATGCGCACTCGCTTCTTTCCCCTCACTCTCTGAGTACTAAACCAAACATGTAGTGAGGGCCCCTCTGTGCAGGTCATGAAGGGAACAATCTTGTTCTGAAGCAGCTCCTGGTCCAGGGCGGGGGGGGGCGGGGGGAGGGGCGGGGGTTGTCAGCAGGTGTCCCTAGAGGAGGCAAGGACGGAGGGGACGAGGAGAGCCAAGACTCCCGCAGTATCACCTAGGCCAAGGGAGTCCTGCAAAGGAGGAGGAGGGCCACAGCACAGTGTTTCCAGACAGTGCGCCAAACCCCAGAGAACCACTCTGCTCTGCTGTAGTAAGTTCTCTCGCTTTCCTCTAAACAAGGAGTAAAGCAAGATTCTGTCGTGGAAGATGGGACTGGGGAGGAGAGGAAGAGTGCCCGTGCTCTCCTTCCATAGCACTACAGCCATGAACGGTAGGGTCCCACAGGATGCAGAGAAGAGGGATACTTCAGGGTCAGTCAGAGCGGGACCGGCTGGACACGAATCCACTTACTGTGGTGTGGGTCCTCGGCTAACACCTACACTGTAGGGTGCTGGGTGTGAAGTGCCTAGCACAGGTACTGGCATATACAAAATACTCCTCAAATGGCAAGTACTACTTGTCTCAAGACGTACTCCCACCCTGCCCTCAACATCCCAAGAAGGGACCCTGGAGCCCTCGCTAATCAGTCAGTGACACAGGGAAGGCCTACATGAAGAGCTCGTTCATGACTTCTGCACTTGTATGTGTACAGCCAACGCCTGGCTCCAGTCCTCGAGAGGCAAAGCAGAGCACCCTCTCTAAGTCCAAGCCAGAGAGCAAACCTTGCTTTCGTCAGAAGCCTGGCTGGAAAACATGGTACTCGGCTAGATGGTTAGAAGGACGTGCCATCCGTCCACGTGTCTAGAGTACAGACACGCACTCAGACTAAATTATCTCAGGCTCTAACGCCCCCGCGTTCACTGCACCACTGAGCACCGCGACCCCCACCTTCGAGAGACACTTGGGACATGGATGAAGGCATCTGCCTTGGAAACCTCTGCCGAGGCTTACTAGTCACCGTGTCTTCTCGTGTCCATGACACAAGACCTCTGCGCGAGCTTCCTTTCAGATTTAAGTGCCGGCAAAAAGATCCGTTTCTTTTGAGAAACCATTCAGTTTTCTTCTAGGGTACTGAAAACAGCCAACGTATGCTGTTTCCTATTTACCTGTGTCTTCCAGCAACCTCACCACCAAATTCTGACTGTGTGGAGCTTTACAGCCCGCATACAGGCAAAGTATTTCTGTTTAACCTCCTGGCCTTGACAGTCTTTTCCAATTAGTATTTCCAATGAATACTTTGTCCATCTGATTTTTATTTATTTCCTGTAAGCTGAAGCAAATCTTTTTATGTAGAGAGTGGGCAATAAACTAACAAATTCTTGATGGGAACAACTAAAATTTACACAGAGCATCCCAAAATACCTTTGCATTATGTAAGAGTAAGTACAGATGATCAAAGTCTAAACGCTCTAACACTAAAATTTCTAACAATATTTCAATCACCTAACACTAATTAACTGAGTTCTATTATTATTAACATACTTCAACAGTGATTCCCTCTTTCCCTCAATGGTCGATCTTTAAAATGGTCAGAATTCACTATATTAGAGAGAAAGATTCTTCCTAATAGCTCTGTATGGGTGTAATTAAAACATAATGCCTTTGACAATTTTTAAAATCAACAAATCTTCTCAACACACTAATGGCTGGGTATATGCTAGGAGAAGAGAGAACTGGTATATGGGTTTACGTGCTATTTGCAAGAAAACAAAATTCAATTTCAAAAGGTAATTATCATCTCATTTATATCGAAGATACATTAAGTCGGATTTAAAAATGTCCATTTGGCTCTCTTTTCCACTCTCCGCCCCCCTTCACAAATCAAAGTTGACATTTACTTACTTGTCAGATCATCTAATAATTGGCACCTTAGATCAAAATACTCCATACACTGAGATAATAGTCTAAAAAACAGATAAGATTTCAAGTATTAAAAAAGGTCGATTTTAAAATAAAAAGCATTTTCCTTGTCAGAACAGGTTCATAAAAGATTAGTTGAACAATGGAATTTTTTAAGCATAAAAGAACTACCTTCACATTAAGTCAACTTCAGTAACTTAGCAAAAGCACACTGATGATTCTGCTAATACAGACGCACTATAGAAGTAATAGCGTAAAGAGAGGAACTTACTAAACTCCCGTTTTGTAATGACGTACGGACTGATTGCATACATCACGGACTAGGTTACACTCATTCATTCACCGGTATCTACTAAGCGCCTACCATATGCTTAGAACTATTTTAGAGGAACAGCTGACAAAGAACAAAAGAGACAGACAACAAATTACAAGAATACCTATGTTAACTGGTGATACTAAGAAGAAAAATAAAGTGGAGTAGGGGAAGAGAAAGGTAACTTCTTATATCTAGGATGATCAGTGAAGCTTTTCTGCAATTGTCGTAGTGAAGACACAAGCTTTAAAGTCAAGCGACCTTGGTTTTATTCCTTGTTACTCCACTTACAATTGGGCGTCTAGGGCCAATTTCTTTGGTTTCTAATTTCTAAAAGGCTTGTTAGAGTGTTAGAAATAACACACGCATCCACACGCACATCCATAAAAGGCTCAAGAATACGCTAATGAGAAGAATAGATAATGAACCAAAACTTATGATTGTTAAGGAGATAATAAAATGGTCAAACTCATTTGTCCTTTGTGAGGATTAAATGATAAATACATGCAACGAATTTTGCACGCTGTATGGCACACAGACCACTAATGCTAGTATTGTCACGACTACTATGGAACAGATGTGCCAAACCTGGGCACTCAAGTAAGCTGTGAAACACAACTTTCAAATTACAAAAACACATTAACTAAAGATTCAATTTTATGTGAATTAAATGCTCTACATCCAAGAGATTCTTTGAGAATGTCTGTTAAAAACTCATCTAATGCTTTCTTTCTTTCCTGAGTTTTGAGAAATTTAATATCAAATCAAACTCTAAACATTTAGTTATATTAAATAATTTGAGTCTCACAAAAAGTACAAGTGCAATAGCTTACTTCTTAAAAAATGGCTTACACAGAAGTACAATTATCGCTGTGCAGATGATGTGATCCTGTATATTGAAACCCCAGGGTCCACACAAAATAAGTTAGAACTAATCAGCAAATACAGCAAAGTTGCAAGATACAAACTTGAGACATGAAAAATCAGTTTTGCTCCCATACACATACAAACAATACGAAAAAGTAAGAAAACAATTCCATTTACAATAGCATCAATAAGAGTAGAGTTCTTTGGCATCCACTTAACAAAGGAAGCAAAGGACTCAAGACTTGTACAGTGAAAAGGATAAACAGTGCTGGAGAATCCCACAACCGAATACCAAAACCAGAGCAACAAAGCCATGTGGTGCTGGTGTGAAGACACACAGATGGATGGAACAGAAATGAAGAGCCAGTCAATCAGCAAGCAAGCAAAGGATTTGGTGTCAGAGCTGTCAAAACCATTCAATGGGGAAACAGGTGCTGGGACAACTGGATTATCCACACGGAAAAGAATGAGGCTGGACCCTTACTTCTGTCACACATAAAACTTAACTCGAATGGATCAAACACATAAATGTAAGAGTGAAAACTATAAAAACCTTAGAAGAAAATACAGGGGGAAAACTTTACGACATTGGATTTGGCAATGATTTCTTATGATGTCAAGAGCACGGGCAACAAAAGAACAGATAAAGGAAGTATTTTTTTAGTCTTAATTAGAAATGAAACCCTGATATATACTGTGACATGGATGAACCTGGAAAGAGAATGGGGGGAGGGAGAATGAATGGGGGGAGGGAGAATGAATGGGGAGTTACTGTTTAGTGGGTACAGGGTTTCAGTCTGAGATGAAAAAGTTCTGGGAATGGGTAGTGGCGACAGCTGCCCAACAATGTGTACTGTATATGTACTTAATGTCACTGGTCTATACACCTAAAAATGAGTAAAATGATAGATTTTGTGTACATTTTGCTGCAGTAAAAAAAAAATTCTAGCAAATCTAAAAAGAAAAAAGAAAACCACACCTACATTTGTTTTTGAACTGTCTCTTCATGTCCTTTGCCCATTTTTTAATTTGGTTGTTGGGTCACTTGTTAATAATTTCTAACACCTTCTTATATATATTATCAAAATGAGTTTCTTGTCTATCACAAGTTACAAATCTATTTGGTCAGTTGTGAATTGACTTTTGACTTTATGGTATTTTTTTCCACAGAGAATATTTTAATTTTTGTGGAGTTGAATTTATCAGTCTTTTATTTCACGACTTACGGGGTCCAGAGTTTCAGTTTAGGATAATGAGAAAGTTTTGGAGGTGGGTGGTGGGCATGGCTGCACAAGAATGAGAATATACTTAATACCACTGAACTATATGCTTAAACAGACCAAGTCTGGATACAAACGTAGGGGTTTGGATACTTATCAAACGTAGGGGGCTGGAGTAGCTCTAACATTTCTTTCCTTACAGAGCTCTAATTTGTAAAGCACAAACACAAGGAAAGTAGATACTGATTTCACACATCTTGGTGGTGGTGGCTTATATGTCCTAGGGCAAGGGTTCTCTCGTAAAACTAAGTTGGAGTGGAGGTCGGTGTGGGATCTCCTCCCTTCCATCCTGGGCCCAGACCAGGGCAGCCTTGCATGCAGGTGACCCACAGAGACACGGCAGCGTGGGCAGAATGTACTTATCCAAGCCATTCCATCAGCTTGGACCACAGCCTCCCTCCACGCCCAGGCACATGTGAAACCAAGGGAGAAAGCTAGAAGGACGCCCCAGCTACATCTAGATATGCAGTCAGGAAGTATGCTGATCTGAGAGAGTGTACACACAAGGCCATGAGCAGTATGACCTTCATCAAGTGACGGGGCTCCCATTATTTTAGCCTCTCACCAACCAGGCGAGCACCTTTTTCTCTCGGGGGTGGTGGACCAGGTCGGGTGGAGGTGGCAGCTGGAAGTGATTCAAGGGGAAGGAAGTCTGGCTGTGTTTCCTCTAACTCTCCTGTCCTGAATGGGGATAGTAAGAACTGAAAAGCCCTCTTTCAGGATACAGATGTTACAGGAGGAAAGGAGAAATTCTTGTCATCTCAATAATGGCCCGTGGATTTCAGGGGAGCAGCACTCAAATCATTACTCTCTTTTAGTGTAACGTGAGCTTTAACCTTGCTTCCGTACCTCTGATTGACTCCTCTCATGATACTAGTTGGGGACCAGAGAGGTAGCTGAGCCGTGAGAATCACACCCAGGAGAAACTGGTTTGGCTTCTGAACATCCGGATGAGCGGAAGTATCCGTCTGACTAAGAGTGTACAGTTGATCACAGGCAGCACGGCGAATCTGAAATTATATCATTAGCGGCGAAGGACATACATCAACCAACACTTAGAGACTGCTTAAGAAGTGATTTTCCTCCCAAGTTCACACCCTGAGGGATACTCTAAGGGTGTGAACGTTTTTAATCACTAATAGTAACGTTTACATTGAATAAACTAGGGCTGATTAAAAACAAGCGTGGTGGGAGAACTGATCTCCCAAATTATTCTATTCCCCTGCTCAAAAGTTTTATAATTTAATATAAATGAAAATAAGAAAAAACTCTTCAAGTGTTTCAAAGTTAACTTTCAAGGTCATATAAGAAAATCAGAATGATTGGGGCGCCTGGTGGCTCAGTCGTTAAGTGTCTGCCTTCGGCCCAGGGCGTGATCCTGGAATTGAGCCCCGGACTGGGCTCCCTGCTCCGCTGGGAGCCTGCTTCTTCCTCTCCCACTCCCCCTGCTTGTATTCCCTCTCTCTGTCAAATAAATAAATAAAATCTTAAAAAAAAAAAAAAGAAAATCAGAATGATAAAATCTAGTGGGAGTTCACGGCTTGAAGTTGGTCTTCCCTGATTTCTGACTAACACGTTGACACTGAACGCCAGCGCGGGTGCTCAACACCAGCTGTAACGTTCTCTTTGTTGTAAACAAACAATTAGTCTTAGCACTCATCTCTGAACTTCCGGTGAAATACGGAATAGAAAGGACGGCAGAGCGTCCAAATGGTCACTATGCTTTCAGAGCCTTTTGTAGGACTCCCAAGAGGACTAGACGCCACGCCTTCTGTCCTGCATGCAGTGTCACAGCTATGCAGAGAGCCGTGGACAGAACAGGACAAGGGGATGTTTTATGTAATGTAAAAAATTCTTACCTCAGCACTTGGTGATCCGAGCAGAATATCAATGATAAAATCGGCAACACAGGGCAGGTTATAGAAAGATGCTAATGATAAGAATAAGGAGAATTGGGGGCAGGAGAGGGGAACCAAGTTAGGAAATGCACTTTCAAAATTTCAAAAATTCTGAATACTTTCTTTAGCTTAACTATGGCAGAAATTCATCTCTTCTTCTACCTGGAATTGAATTCAGTACTTTCTACAACTGCCTCCACGTCTCTGGGTATCCCCCACGGGAACCCAAGGGGCCCAAGAGCAGGACCGTGTCTTGGTCACCTCTGTGCTTTCACATTTTAGCACAGTGCCTCGTATACACGAGTTACAGAACAAGTATGTCTTGCCTCGATAAACTATCAGTACTCTACAGTGAAATTATAAATGGTAAAAAAGCTTGAAGGGAAGCTGTAATTTTTTCATGTTGATTTGAAAATATCTCTCAAACTAAACAATTCTAGGAAAATTGAACCATGAGTATGGCATTTGTTCAAAAGCATTTCATAATGACTTGTACTTCTTACATATGTCTTCATATGTCTTCCTTTATTTTGCTCAAAGTAAATAATTTTGGACACTGTATTACTGTTCTACAAATGTCTAACTTTTTCTACATTCACCTTATCTTGTATGATGAGTTATGAGTTTGGATGTTATATGAAACACATAATGGTCATCAATTTTATTTAACAGGTGGTCTGAATCAGTAATAACAGGGAAGAACAGGGCTTCTGTGCATTGGTACAAGTTTTAGAAGTGGAACTGTCAAGACTTCATTCCTGAATAAATATTTATTGAGGGCCTACTACACAGCAGGCAGTGTTTGGGTGTGAGAGATTCAGTAGGGAACAAAATGGACAGAAGTCTCTGTCTTTACGGAGCTTACAATCTAGGTGGGGCGGGATGATGACAATAAACACGGTAAGTAAATAAATTATACCACGCTATAAGATAGTAAGAGATAGAGAATAAACGAGGTAAGGGGTTTAGGTAGTGCTGGGATGACGGGAGGGTTGTGGTCAGAGTATGTCTCACTAAGAGGGAGAGATTAAGCACACCTGCAGGAAATGACGCAGAGAGAGCCAGGTGGGAAAGATGGGGAAGAACACACCAGGAAGAGGGAACAGCCAGTGTGAGGGCCCTGAGGCAGGAATGTGCCTGGAGTGTTGGGGAACAGCCAGGAAGCCAGGGAGGCCAAAGCACAGTGAATGAGGGGGAGAGCTGGAGAAGGTGAAGGCATAGAGGCATCAGAGGGGTGGACTCTGTCTGGCCTTGGTAAAGATCTGGCTTTGACTCAGTGGGAACTGAGAAGCTGCTGCCGGGTTTTAAACAGAGGAGTGATACAATCTGACTTACATTTCAGAAGGTCCACTCTGGTTACTGTGTGGAGAATCAACTGCAAGGGCAGAAGCAGGGAGATACGTCAGGGCGCTACTGCTACACTCCAAGCAAGGGAAGACGCCGGAGCAGAGGGGGGTAACTGGTATCCGAGGAATCGGACATGGTTGGAAGGAGAATGTGCTGACAGAAGTGGGTGTGAAAAAGGATCAAGGCGGACTCGAGGATTTTGGCCAGAGCAACTAAAAGAATGAAACCACTATTACTTAAGCTGGGAAAACTGCATGATACGGGCCACCTAAGTAGTTCGGCTGTGGACCCATCAAGTCTGGGAAGTCAACTTGAGAACCGATGGAAGGGTCAGGGCAGTGGTCTAGGCTGTAGTTCCACATTCAGACACTAGAGGTAATTTGGGGCTGTGATGGTAGATGAGATCACGGCGAGAAGGGGCGTAGACAGAGAAGAGACAGTGACCAGGGGCAAGGCCCTGCGGGGGGTTCTAATGTTAAAGTGTGATTAAAAACAGTGCCAGTTTGCCAAAGCCCACAAATGAAGATAAAAGGGCAAGTCAGAAGTTTCATAACTTTGAATGCTAGAGTCATCATCAGTTCAGGGATTGATACAGAATTCTAATTCTGCAGCTTATGACCTATAAATTTGGGTTGTCTTAATTCCCCAACTAGACAGTAAGCTCCTAGAGGGCAGACATACTGTCCGTTTACCACCTACTGTGCTACCCTGTATACAGAAGGTGCTCAATAAATACTTGTTCAGAATTAAACCACTCTAAGCACTGTTCTTAACCTATTTCACCGGCCAGCTCTCCCCTCTTTTTCATTTCTATTAGCATGACCTTCTCTACGAAGGAATGTACATAGTGCCCAACAGAAACCTGGCCTTTCCCTAAAAGACATGAACGGCAAACAAGCCTCCTGCATACCCAGTTGCTGGCTTCGGAGCTGCAGGCACGTTACAAGAAGAGACAGAGCCTCCCCGGCAATCAGGGAGTCTTTGGTGGACACAGACTGTTGTCGCACGCAGATGCCCGCGTGCAGGGCCGCCGGGTCCCCTTCACTCCCAGAGCTGCAATTGCTTCCTGGGAACAGGCAAACAGAAGGTTACTGTGGACCCCACAGGACCCTCATGATATCATAACATCCTTTCAATGTGCTCCAGAATCCTCCAGAGAAATTAAACAGCGCCAGGAGACATTCTGGTCTAAGAAACGAGAGACACTTGATCATTTTATTTGACCCCGACTGCTTTAAAATGCATTTGGAGGCACTCAAAATGTACTTAGGAGGCAAAACTCAGTTGAGGTGACAGAAGTGAGAACAGCGCAGTTTGGTAGGCATGGAAGAGTCTTCCTGGGATGTTAGAAATGTTCCTCATCCTGACCTAGATACGTCATCTGTATGTCAAAATCCTAAAAAGCCTGGACACTTAACATTTCCACACTTACTGTATGAATGTCATATGTTTTTAAACTTTTTCTACTGAGGTAAAAATACACACATAAATTGAAGACGGAAACCAATTTATAAAAGCCTTATAGAAAATAACTGGCCAAACCAAGAAAATGACTTTTCCAGGCAGGAATTCCAGATGAATTTTTATTACGGCCACAATTATTGGCCTCATGGCACTTTTATAACACTCCGCAGGCTAAAAACTCCGCTGATCTGGTTTCCCCCCTTCTTCTGCGCTTATCAACGCTTTGTTTCTGAAAGTCTGACCTAGGTCCAATAACGTACATGGGTCTCAAGTGCACAGCTTGATGGATTTCTACTCATGCTCAAAAGCAAGAGAAAAGGCTTCCTCCTTTTCGCAACTCCGAACAGCCTATGTACAGGTTAACTCTTACTGCTTATTTCTTGTCCGGCGACTTACTGACTTTATCCTTTTAAATCGGTACCTGAACTGCTGAGTCGGCTTCGGATTCCAGCAGGAAACAGAGAATTGCTTTCTTTAATTGGCTGGCTGCTCCCAACAAGGTCAAGTCGTCCTGCAGCAGCAGCCCAGGACAACCTCATGAAACAAGCCACAGTAGACGTGAAGTCACTCACTTCCATTGTCTAAACAAGTGTGGAAAGAATGGCATGAGAAAAGGAAGCACTTGAACACATTCCTTCTTCTAGACTTCCATCCCCTTCTTACTGGTCTCAGTTCTTGTGAGACTCTTTCTCCTCCACGGTCATCCAGAAGGACAGCCTTTTCCATGCTTCCATAGTGTTCAGAGACTTTCAGTATCTCTGCTACCTGGAACGCAGAGCCCGATCTCCATGCTCAGGCGCTAGGAGACCCGTCACTCATCTGGTTTTTCCCGTTTTCTCCTCTTCCATACAGGACACTTTGGGCTGTGTGAACGACCCTGTGGCCTTCCCTACAGGCTCTGTTCTGTCTTTCTAGCTTTGCTCACACCTGTGCTCTTGAGGGAACAGACCCTCCATGCTTCTCTGTCATCTCATCTAGCTCTAAGGCCTAGGGCAAACGCCACCTCCGACGTACAACCGTCCACGACAGCCACGGGTGAAGGCAATTACTCCACTTCCTCTGAAGGCCTACGGATGTTCTGCCCTTGTAGCTCCCCTATAAACCCTGATGCTTCCCACCTTGAATTACAGTGATTTCTGCCCTCGTGGTCTCTCTCTGACTCACTGCAGGTTCCATGAAGGCCACGTTCATGTCCATAACTTGTATGCCTGCACAGCCCCTCCCTGTAACAGCAGGGACTTCTCATTTCTTCGATACACAAGTCACTTACTTGTATTGCAACTCGTGCAGCAGGGATGATTTCCTCGACCCTAATGGAAGACCTGTCAGACACGGACAACTGTCGGTAGGATGACTTTTCTGGGGTACCACATAAGGACATCTGCCTGCTTGTCTGTCGGCTGACGTTTCGGAATGGGCGAGAAGAAAGTGCTTCTATGCCATCTTTGGTGAGGTCTTCATCTAATAACGTGGGCATTGTTTGTCCCACAAGTAAAAATCTTCAAAGGAAACAAAAAGCTAGACTTATCTGAGGTCATTTCGTACTACTCAACATGGTAGCATTTGGGAAGAAAAATAAAGTGAAGTACTGCCTTGTGAGACTAAGATGATACATGCACATACCTGGCAAGTTGTAGACAGATGGAATAAACTCCCTGCCTTGTTTCATAGTCTACTTCCGATGGGATGGAATCCCTCTGCATGACATTTACAACCAAACTTAAAAGGAAAGAAAAAGGCAGGATATTAAGGACTGCTGTTTCTTTCATAGGACATTTTCCGTAATTTAATTGCTTATATAAATGTTATCAATTACTCAAAATTTCCGTAAGAGCCTTACATACGTATGGACCATACACATTTCTACCCCAGTGATTTCCCAGGATGCCTGTAACTTCTGGTCCATTCAGAGCTAGAGTCCTTGCTTAGCCAAAAGTAGAGTGTTTGGATCATCTTCCTTCTCACTAACTGGTGTGAGCTCACTGATTCACTACCATCTTATTACTAGAAGAACTGACAATTAAAAAACCTATCTAGAATCGGTGTGTTCATTAATGCTTACTTTCACATCCACTACAATCTCTTCCTAACTGTTCTTTCTGCTCCGACTCTTGGTTCTCCACCCCCAAAATCTATTCTCAAAAGATCAATCAGAGTGATCTTTTTAAAATATTAAGTCAGATCATGGCATTCCTACTCTGCACAAAATCCTCCAATGACTTCCTAGTTCCTACAGAAAATAAAAAGCAGAGTCATCACAGTAACCTGTAACCTATATGACCCATAAGCTGACGGTCTGGTAGGTCTGTAACCTCATGTCCCCCTACTCTGCCTCCTGCCCACTACCCCAACCACATGGGCCTGCTCATCTCCAAAGGCGCCAAGTCTGTCTCACGCAGGGGCACACGCTGGCTGCTCCTCCAAGACCTGGATCCCCAAGTCTCCCGTCCTCACCTCCTCCAGGTCTTTGTAAAATGTCACCCTGTCAGTGAAACTTTCCCTGATCACCCTACTGACAATCACAACCCTGTCCATTCCCTCTTGTCTTATTTTTCTCCACGGTTCTTATCAGATGCTGGTATTTGCTTTTACTTTTTTTTTTTAAGATTTTATTTATTTATTTGACAGAGACAGAAAGAAAGAGCACAAGCAGGGGGGAGGGGTAGAAGGAGAGGGAGAAGCAGACTCCCTGCTGAGCAGGGAGCCCGACATGGGACTCGATCCTAGGACCCTGGGATCACGACCTGAGCCGAAGGCAGACGCTTAACTGACTGAGCCCCCCAGGCGCCCCTTGCCTTTACTTCTTTACTGCTTGTCTCCCCACTAGACAGTAAGCTCCACAAAGGTGTGGAGTTCTGTCTAATCTGTTCACCGCTCTGTTCACAGCGCTCAGAACAACGCCTGGCATACAGACTAGCTGACACGTACAACTAAGCCAGCAGCAAAATGCCTTTATTCCAGAGCTCTGTAATTGGAGGTGAGTAATCGGAAATGAGTTTTCACGGAGAACACCTCTGCGATTCTGAAAACAAATCAAGCTCCATGCAGTCTGCCATCTCCTCCCCGCAAGGCCTCCCACCGGAATTCCTGCAACTGTCCTCCGGCCTTCCCTCCTTCCTCGCCTGAGGAAATGCAGGCCTGCTCTTTGCCAGGGCAGGAGAACTGGGCCCCACAGTTTATCCTTTTTCTTTTAATCTTTTTTCCCTTAGTCATCAGCCTGCAAAGACAACCTGGGCTTCCCCAAGGTAAAGGCGAAACAGAAAAGCAATCTTTCCCCTCAGCTGTTCTTCCCTTCCAGTCACCGTCACCCCTGCTCTGCGTCCCCCGCGTCTCTGATGTCACTCTCTGCTCCTCACTATACGCGCCTCAACCACGTTCATCTCTCTTGCCATCCCGTGTCCTCTGTCCCCTTCCGTGCTTATTTCCCATGCTGACTGAATGTTCACCATTCGCTCCTTCTCCCAGGCGAGGAATCACAGGGCCACTGATACATTTCCTCCCCTATTTCTGGTCATAAAGACTTGCCTACAGTACCCTATAAATGACAGTCACTGCTGCCCGACATTTACCACTGTCACTCTTCTTGGGGCCACTGCATGGCTCTCCCTGCCTCGGTCTTTCTCCCACTTCTATTTATTCATTGTCTCCACTGCCGTCAAAGTGACTGTTCCAGGCAATTCCTGGCTTTGAAACCTTCTGTTTTCCTGTGGTCTATAAGCTAATGTTGAAATCCTCAAGGTGACCTTCCTTACGTACTTCTCTCCTTCATCCTTTGCTCTAGCCTCCCCAGACAACTGTGACTCCCAAGACGGTGCTTTCACTCATCCCACCCCCTCTGGCTTAGCGTGCCCTCTCCCCACGAGTCCTGGAGGGGATTGTTACTCTCTTCTCAATTCCCAGCTCAAACGTCATCTTCTGCAAAGAACCTCCTAATCTTATTACCCCATGAAAACGCACCATTTAAGCACTATCTTCTATGACCCCTGCCCATCTCCCACCCAAAGCACTTTTTATGAGCCTGTCTTGATACCTGTAATAACTATTTGTTATTCTTTGTTAAGCCATGAGGTTCTAAAGGGCAGGAATGAGATCTAAGTTATCTCTGCATCCCCAGCACTAATCACGCCTCACACAACATGTGTTATGGGGAATCAAATTCGCCGGGTGTCAAACTGATGCGGGACTCAGCAGAAACAGATCTGCTTCCTCTCCTCTTCTCAAGAATTTCTCCCGCTACCGGAGGGAAGGAGAGGTGCTTCTCCCAGTTCTTCAAATAACCAAAAGTCATAAAATGAATTTAAGTGTTCCGAAGACTGAAACACCATTCCTTCTTCTTATAACTCTCATGATGCTTCACGTAATACCTTACAGGAATAACCAAGGCCCAGCAGGAGAAATTATCCACAGTAACTAAATTCATTCTCTGCGCTTCATGTGACATTAGAGTGAGACTCTAACCTCAATCCTCCTGCTTTGAGGAAGTTCTCGCAGAAGGATTTTGCACAGCTTCTTGCCATGTCATCATCAGCTGTTGGCATGAGTTTGGAGCTTAAAACCTTGAAAACAGATAGGGACAATTAATCAGCCCAACGTTTCCAGCATAAATGACTCCTTCACTGAGTAAAACAATCCTGTAACTCGAGTCTGAGGCTAAGTGCTGCATGCTGTCTCCCTCCCCCGCCCCCAGAAGAAGGTGCAGGCTGACGTTTCACAATTGAAATCATCATGTTTTCTGACATTTTTCATGAAACCAGAGAAGGTGGATGGCTCAGGCTTTCAGGCTTAGATAAGAGCAGATAACGTTATGTGTTATGCTAGACAAGTTTTTGAACAAGTAGATCAAGTTTTATAAAATAGACCATTCCTTAAAAATGCTAGATGGGCTCTCTAATAATGATTCTGAAACTCCTACTATTTATCGGCCATCCACAACACAGTAGGCATAAAGAAGTTCTTACATGCATTCTCTCTTCATTTCACCATGCGTGTTGTATGTCTTTTACTTTACACGTAAAGACTGAGACCTAAAAGCCTAAGTGACCTTAAACCCTGATGTGCCTCCCTCCTAAATCCATGCCCGCTTTATGGCACTGACATACATACCTAAAGGAAAGCTTAACTGAAAATTCTGGTATGGCAGATAACTATTTCAAAGAAATAATCATACTACATAGTATGAGACTTAGTAACCAACTGCTTATTTGGTTGTTACAATTTAACAATTAAAAAAAAAAAGGAACCCACTGCCTCAGATTCTCCAAGGTTTTAAAAATAGATACATTCAAGATCCTTTCCTATTCTAGAAAATCTGTTTCTATGAATCCATGGGTTTTATGTGCGTAGATTTTTAGCATGGGATCTCTTTTTTACAGATGTTTCCTTCCTGAAGTGCTCTTTGGGAAACAGGCTCGTCAGCCTCAGACTATGAGCACTGCAGGGAGGAAGGGAGCTCTCTGCTTTTCTAACCCTTCCTGTGAGGTGACAGCCACATGCATGTACTCCCCATTCTTAATGGACAGCAATTTAGTGAAGGTGTAAGATTTCTTCAAAGGAACAGGTATCGGAAATAGCCACTTCGAAGCTTCCTAACAGGCAAACATAAGTTGAAGACTAAAATGCAAAGAAATTAACCTTTCAGGGGTCAGTAAAAATAAGTGCTTTTTAAAAAAATATTTATTTACTTGAGAGAGAGAGAGAGATCAAGAACGGGAGGGGCAGAGGGAGAGAGAATCTCGAGCAGACTCCACACTGAGCACGAAGCCCAATGTGGGCTCCACCTCACGACCTTGAGATCAGGACCTGAGCCGAAACCAAGAGTCGGACACTCAACTGACAGCCACCCAGATGCCCCAAAATGAGTGTTTTTGAAAGTGTTCAGTTTTCCAAATGTTTTGCGCTATCTAAAGCAAAAACAAAACAAAACAAAACAAAACAAAAAAACCCAAAAAACAAACGACCTCTGAAAGGAATTCCCAGTGAATCAAAACTCCTGCAATTGTGCTGGAGCTATTTTACTACTATTGTCCTTTGGCTCTAAGATAATGCCACCTAGGAAGCTGATGACAAGCCAGACTCACTGTTGGGCCGTTCTGCTTTTCTAGGTGCTCTCAAATGTGGGTGTTAAGGGTTATACCTTAATTTTTTTTAAGACAATCATTCAAAAGCAAATGACAAATCTGGCAGGTATTACAAAATTCATAAGCTTAAACTGCCAAAAATTTCTGGGCAATTTTCTGTCTTAGAATATCATATGTATATTTTTAAACGCCCACATTAAATAAAGACTTGCTTTCTTTTAAAAACATTTGCTAAATATTTTCTCCTTTTGAACCCAACACATTTTTTCACAAGAATGACTATTTTCAGGCTAATAAGAAAGAGCACAGCTTCAACACACGAACACCAAGTGATGCAGAAAAATCAGTGACTATATTTATGTTCTCCAAATTAGACTGCCAGGTGAAATCAAACTTGGGGCAAAGCAGTATCATTCAGGGCTTTATTTTCTCCAGACCTTAAAATGCCAAGAGGGTCTGACCCCTCACCCTCCCAGGGCAGAGTATTTCCACCTGCTCACCCTGCCTATCGCGCCATTACTGCTGTGCTTGCAAGACTCACAGCGTGCAGCCTCCCTTATGTCTTACTCAAGAGTGTGGAGCAGATATCTTGCCTTCTGAACGCTCATCCTTTAACTACCACAATGACTTGCACACATCTAGTCATTAAATGTTTAATGAACTAAATCTACTACTTTAAAGCTACTTTTCCAAAAGAGGGTAATAAAAATATTCTTTCGCTTAAATTCTTCCAATAGCTTTTAAAACCTTGAAATGATAAAGTTAATGTATTTTCTGACAAACTCCTCATAGCTTCATTTATGACAACAAATTACAATTGTTTTTTAAGGGATGCCTGGGTGGATCAGTTGGTTAAGCATCTGCCTTCAGCTCAGGTCATGATCCCAGAGTCCTGGGATTGAGCCCCGCATCAGGCTCCCTGCTTGGCGGGGAGCCTGCTTCTCCCTCTGCGTGCTGCTCCCCCTGCTTGTGCTCGCTCTCTCTGTCTCTCTCTCTGACAAATAAAGAAATAAAATCTTTAAAAAAAAATCGTTTTTTAAAAAGTTAGGATGCATTTAATAACAAGGAGGCTGAGAATAACAACTTACTGGACAGACTTGCTAAACTTCCAGAGGAAGATAATGGCGTATTTTATTACATAAGGCTTCCTCATTATTTATTTACATGCTATGCTGTGGGTGTGACAGTGTGCATAGGTATAAAGTGAAAAAAATCGAGCCTTTTCTAAGGCCAAAAAACAATAAAATGGTTCAGTTTATATTCTGTTTTTTACTTTTTTTTGAAAACTAATTTTTTTCACAGATCATCCAATAAAAATAATTTATCTCCAACATCTAAAAGTATGAATGTGCAAACAAAAACGAATCTGTCCAGATGGAATGAAAAGCAATGAGGCTTCTTACTTCCAAGTTGTAGAGCACTCTGAAGGTGGACATTCCCGGGGCAAAGGATCGAAACAGACTTTCCAAAATTGAGCTGGCGCTTGGCTGATGCTGCTGCTTGGAGGACAGCGATGGAGACTTTGAGGACTGAGAACTTGTTTCAGACAGTAACGTTTTCTAAGGTTTTCAAGAATGAAAACAAAGGATGTATGTGTTAAAAGCACAAGTTAAAGAGAAACACACCTCAGTGTGCACTCTAATGTTCTTCTCCTCTTTCATATAATCATACCAAAGGGATTTCCTACAAATTAACCTCAAGGACACATCACTTGGTAATTATTAACAAAACACCGAATGCCATCGCACAAACTCGCAGCGCTCAACAGCATCCTGACACTACACGAACACGTCTGAGAGTCTTCGAGGTAACACTAGCAAGGCTGTCTTTATTTGTTTCTGTTTTAAAAATCTGTACCAGTAAATACCGATAATTAAATTATAGACTTGTAGAAGTGGAAGCTGTGGAAGTGTTTTTAGCTAGTACTAGTGATACATTTTGTAATTACGTTAGTTTTCTTCTTCCTGCAAATACCTAAGCCGTGTGTGATAAGACTATGAGCTGATGTAAACTTCAACCACTGAAACATAAATTCGTACCATAGTTCTAACAACTTTGTTCCACGTGAATTTATTCTGAGAACACGATTAAACAATATTATAGACAGAATTTAATTTCAATATATATAATAAAATTCTTGAGGAAAAACATCCTGGAAACTAAGATGAACTGTAAATGTCAACTGTGGAAAAAAATTAAATGATGATATAATTATGCAAGCAACTCAAACACAGGCAACAATCACATTCAGACAGGTGTCATGACACAAGAAAAATGTCTCCACTGAATCAGGACTAGAGTCTGATCCTGGGCGAGACACTTCATCTCTCTGGGCTTCAGTATCTTAACCCAGAAAAAGAAGTGGAAGTACATGATATTAAAGTCTCTTCCGGTTCTAAAATTTGACGTCATTATTGATTCTAGGTCTTTTCAAAGTCAACATGAAGCTCTGATTTCCATTTACAGCAAAGACTTTTTTTTTTAAAGAAGAACTGTTATGGGATATCATATGGCCCGAAAGTGATTTCAGGTTGTATTTTTCCTGAATCATGACATTAAAATTTCCATGCCACTTAAGTCCAAGACACTCCTACCTTTCTTCCCAAGGAATCAAGTTGATCCAGGGCTTCCTGAATGGCTGGGTCAGTGGGTATCAAGAGCAGCAGCTTTCGTACTCGCAGAGTTATCCTGAAATTTTGCAAACACAAATTTTTTCACATAAGCCAGTTTCAGTACCAAAGTCATTTGTTTCCGACAAATGTAAAGTCAAATCAAAATGTACTTGGTTCCCTAACCTTAATAACTTCCTCTCTTTCAAGCCTCATAAACATACCTTGGCTCCTCCAGATTGGCAAGCTGGTAAAGCATGTCAAACACATTACATACAAGCGCCATCACAACACCAGGGAGGGACTTCTCCTGAGGGAAGAAAGCAAAATATAAATACAAACGGACGAAACCTTTTTCTCACCAAACCTGCCAACAATAAAATTACGACTTCTGAAAGAGCGGCCGCCACAAAGCTTGAGGGGAGCAGCGTGCTCACCTGCACCACAGAGCAACATGTGGGAACAGACCCTGGCGGGGCCACAACCTTCTAGTTCCTTTGCCTGGGCTCTCCCCTATCCACTGGCTGGTGAGGGGTTAAGGTGCCAAAAGGCGGGCAGTGGAAGAGAAGTAAAATGATGGGGCAGATATAATGAACAGAATTGAGATGAGAGTAGATATCACTGAAAGCTGATCATAGCTCGTCAGGAGCAAACAAGGCAATGGCTGACTTAAAAGCAAAGTGAAAGTGGTACGCGGGTATACACACGCACGCACAACAGGTAGAAGAGACTTAGATGCGATTAAAGGACTGTTTTCTGGTTATAAAGAAAGTAGATGTCACTGTAGAAAGTACTATACAAGGGACCATTTTTAATAAATTCAGGATAAACAGGAGACTATTTGAAAATGTTAAGCTTGAAGATGCTATGTACAAGCATACTGTGGACATCGTAGGTTTGCTTCCAGACCACGGTAAGAAAACAAATACTGCAAGAGTCAAATGAATTTTTTGGTTTCTCAGTGCATGTAAGTTTGCACTACAGTCTAGTAAGTGTATAGTAGCACTGTGTCTAAAGAACAATGTGTATGTCTTAATTAAAAGGGACTTCATTGCTAAAGATTGCTAACCGTCATCTGAGCTTTCAGCGAGTCGCGACCTTTCTGCTGGGGAGGAGCTGGCCTGGATGGCGATGGCTGCTGACAGATAAGAGCAGGGTGGCTGCGGCAATTCCTTAAAATAAGCCCACACTGAAGTCGGCTACATCAATCGACTCTTCCTTTTATGAACAATTTCTCTGTAGCACGCGATGCTGTCTGATAGCATTTTACCCACAGAACTTCTTTCAAAATTGGGAATTAAACCTCTCAGACCTTGCTGCTGCTTTACCAACTAAGTTTCTGTGATATTACAAATCCTCTGTTGTCATGTCAACCACCTTCATGGCCTCTTCACCAGGAGTAGAGTCCATTTCAAGAAACCACCTTCTTTGTTCATCCGTAAGAAGCAACTCCTCACCCGCTCAAGTTTTATCCTGAGACGATGGCCACACAGTCCCCCCTTCAGCCTCCACTTCTAGTTCTCTTGTTCCTTCCACCCCGTCTGCAGTCACTTCCTCCCCTGAAGTCTTGAACCCCTTCTAAGTCACCCATGAGGGTTGGAATCAGCTTCTTCCAAACTCGCGCTCATGTTGCTATCCTGACCTCTTCCCATGAATCACGATTGTTCTAGAACGGTGAATCCTTTCCAGAAGGTTTTCAATTTACTTTGCCCAGATCCACCAGAGGAATCACTATGGCAGTGACAGCCTTATAAAATGTATTTCTTAAATAATAAGAAGGCCGAAATGACTCCTTGCTCCATGGGCTGCAGAACGGATGCTGTGTCAGCGGGCATGAAAACACCGTTTATCTCGTTGTCCATCTCCATCAGAGCTCTTGGGTGACCAGGAGCATTGTCAATGAGCAGCAATATTTTGAAAAGAATCTTATTTCTCTTTTTTATTTTTTATTTTTTAAATTTTTATTTATTTGACAGAGAGACAGCCAGCGAGAGAGGGAACACAGCAGGGGGAGTGGGAGAGGAAGAAGCAGGCTCCTAGCAGAGGAGCCTGATGTGGGACTCGATCCCGGTACGCCGGGATCACGGCCTGAGCCGAAGGCAGACGCTTTAACGACTGCGCTACTCAGGCGCCCCAAGAATCTTATTTCTTTTTCTTTTTTTTTTTTTTTTTTTTTAAGATTTTATTTATTTATTTGACAGAGATAGAGACAGCCAGCGGGAGGGGGAACACAAGCAGGGGGAGTGGGAGAGGAAGAAGCAGGCTCCCAGCCGAGGAGCCTGATGTGGGGCTCGATCCCATAACGCTGGGATCACGCCCTGAGCCAAAGGCAGACGCTTAACCGCTGTGCCACCCAGGCGCCCCAAGAATCTTATTTCTTAAGCAGTAGGTCTCAAGAGTGGGTTCGGTAAACTATGTTGTAAACAGATGTGCTGTCATCCAGGCTTTGATGTTCCGTTTAGAGCGCACAGGAAGTATAGATGCAGCATAATTCTTGAGGGTCCTGGGGTTTCATGAATGGTAACTGAGCACTGGCTCCAACTTGAAGTCACCAGCTGCATTAACCCCTCACAAGAGAGTCAGCCTACCTTTGAGGCTTTGAAGCCGGGCACTGACTTCTCCTCTGTAGCTACGGAAGTCCTAGACGGCATCATCTTCCAGTAGAAGGCTGTTCCGTCTACACTGGAAATCCGTTGTTGAGCGTAGCCACCCTCACGAAAGATCTGAGTCGGAGCTTCCGGATCACCTGCTGCAGCGTCTACACCAGCACTGGCTGCTTCACCTTGTGCTTCTGTGTTATGGAGACGGCTCCTTTCCCTAAACCTCACCAACCCACCTCTGCTGCTTCCAACTTTCCTTCTGCGGCCTCCTCACCTGTCTCCGCCTTCACAGAATGGAGGAGAGCCAGGGCCTTGCTCTGGGCCAGGCTTTGGCTTAAGAGGATGTTGTGGCCGGTTTAATCTTCTATCCAGACACTCACACTTTCTCCACGTCAGCAGTAAGGCTGTTTTACTTTCTGATCATTCGTGTGTGCACTGGAGTAGCGCTCTTAATTTCCTTCCAGAACCTTTCCTTTGCTTTCACAACTTGGCTAACCAGCACAAGAGGTCTAGCTTCCAGCCTAACTCAGCCTTTGACGTGCCTTCCTAAGCTTAATCACTTCTAGCTTTTGATGTAAAGTGAGCTGTGCAGCTCCTCCTCTCACCTGAACGCTCAGGGGCCGTTACAGTTTATTACTTGGCCTAATTTCAATATTGCTGTATCTCAGGGATTAGGGGGCCCGAGGAGAGGGAGAGAGAGGTGGGAACAGCTGGCTGTGGAGCAGTCAAAACATACACGACATTTATTAAGTTTGCTGTCTTATATGGGCATGGTCTGTGGTGCCCCAAAGTAATTACAATAGTAATATCACCGATCACTGACCATCGATCATCATGACAAATGTAATAATGAAAAAGTTTAAAATTCTATGAGAAGTACCAAAATATGACACAGAGAAAGTCAGCAAATGCTGTTGGAAAAACAGTACTGGTGGACTTGCTTGGTACAGAGCTGGCACCAACCTTCAATTTGTAAAAAACGCACCATCTGCAAAATGCAGTAGGCGAAGGCTTGCTCGGACAGTGTTCCTGCTGTCGGTTAACTGCCACCATACTGCTTTGAGGGGGTCTTCCTTAAAGTCTTACTATTATACAAGTGTAGTCACTTAAAAAAAGGAAAAACCCATTACATTAATACTAGCCCTGAGGAGTTGTTGGGATCTATAGCAAGGTTATGGTAAGTTAGAAACCCCCGCAGTACACAAAGACCGTCTATTTGGAATTAAAGCAACATCTGTCACTATGGAAACCCTCATGTACTATTTGAGTGCCTTTACACGAGGTCTGCTGTGATCTCACTTTCCAGACTTTGAGAGCGAAGAAGCAGAACCAGCCCCATCAGTTGTGTACTCTGGTGCCAAGCTCTGTCCTGACATAGAGAAGGTCCCCAGGAAACGGGCAGATTCATGAAATCAATGGACAAATACTGATTGAGTACCTATTACGTTTGAGGCACTCTTTTAGGTGCTGGGGATACAACAATGAGCAAAACAGACAGAAGCCTGCTCTCGTGGAGTTTATATTTCACCGGGGACAGAGAGACATTAAATAAGATAAAACATATGATATGTTAAAGTAAGTCAGGAAGGGAAATAAGAAGTGCAGAAGTGGGGTTAAAAATTTAAATAGGATTGCCAAAGGCGGCTCACCGAGAAGGCAACATTTCAGGGAGAGCTGAAGAACGTGAGAGAGGACCACCAGGATACTGGGGAAGAACATTCCGGACACAGGTAAGTGCACGTGCACAGACCTTACAAAATCTGAGGACCAACATGGAGACCAGTGCAGCTGGGGTGGCGTGAAGGAGGGAGGTCGTGGGAAGGTGATCTCAGAGAAGTTCCATGAGGGTCCATGAGGTCAGCCCTGTAGAACTCTGTAGTCTCTGACTCCCACTCAGAGTGAGATGAAGCCCCGGAGCATTTGAGTACAATGTGACTGCTGTTTCAAAGCCCTGGGGGCGTCTGGGTGGCTCAGTTGTTAAGCAACTGCCTTCAGCTCAGGTCATGATCCTGGAGTCCCGGGTTCGAGTCCCACATTATCAGCAGGGAGTCTGCTTCTCCCTCTGACCCTCGCCCCTCTCATGCTCTCTCTCTCTCTCAAATAAATAAATAAAATCTTTAAAAATAAATAAATAAAAGCCCAGGCCGCTGGGCGCTGTACACAGAAGAGACTGAACCGGTGTAAGGGCAGACAGGGCTGTGAGAGCAGGTAGGCACTGCTCAAACACTTCTGGTGAGGCATGACGGCTGCCTGGACCCGTGTGAAAGCCATGGAGGCAGACAAGAGTAGCCAGATTCTAGATGTCTGTTAAAGGCAGAGTCAAGGATCTCTGGACTCGCTTGGCTCTCCCCTCCTCTCCGGCTCCTCTGTCATCTCCCCCCTGGGTCCTCTTCACCCTCCATCTCTACACAGAGGAGTTCCCTGGCTCAGTGCTCTCCTCTGTCGACGCTTGTCCCCTTATGAGGAACCTCATCAGCCAGGACTTGTCTGTCAGAAAAGGACCCAGTCACCCACGCCTAGACGGGCCGAAGGCACAAGCAGGACGATGACCAACTCGGACTTGCCAGCGGCCTGGCGGCCAGTACCTGCTCCATGGCGTACGAGGAGCTGAAGACCCCACTGCCGCTGCTGCTGGAGCTGGTAGAGGAGTCCGCGGAGCTCCCAGATGGGGTCCCGCTGCCTGAAGTCTTCACTGTGAGGATCTGTTCGTCAGAAAAGCCCAGCTGGTGGAGGAGCTTTTGGTCTTTATTCACCGTCAGCTGCAAAAAGCAGTTTCTTAATTAGCGGGAGGGAAAGGAGGACGAAGGTGTGGTTGTCAGGCTGAAGGGCCGCAAACGGCCGGTGCAGACCTACCAGACTATCGTTGGTAAAAATCTGTATGTTGTCCACAGGCGAGCACAACTGCTTGGCTATCTTCCACCGCACACTCCCTATGGTCTCATTACTGTGAGCCTGCATGATGAAATCAAACACCGCTTGCGAGGAGGGACTGGGTACCAGATGCTGTTCCAGAAGCTGGGAACACAGCAGAGACCCCACAGACAAGAATCCCCACTGGGGAGGCTCCCCTTCCACAGTAATTCAGTGTCCATTTTCCCACCCCCGTCCTCGCCATCTCTCGAGAATCAAATCGCAAGTCCTTCTGCTGCGGAGTGCCCAGGCTCTCCCGTTCTCTCCACGCCCCACCACCAGCTACCCTGCGTGTCACCGAACAAGCCACGCAAGTCCCACGGCAGGGCCTCTGTTCCTGCCGCTCCCTTTGCTTGCAATGTTCTTCCCCAGAAATGGCTTGCTGTCACTTCATTTCATCTTTGCTCAAATGTCGCCACTTCAGAGAGAACTTCCCTGCCCATCTCTTCATGACATTTCACACAGACGCATCACTTTCTCCAAATTATCCAGCTTTATTCTTGCTCATTCTTTATAACACTCATCACCACCTGATGTTACAGCACATGCTTACTTACGGGCCTGCTTCTGCCCCATCACCTCCCTTTCGCTGCAGGTGGTTAGCCTGAATCTGCTGACCAAACAGCTTGCAGGACAGTTGCTCGTGCAGCCATCCCAACCCTCAGTGCTCTCGCGAAAGTAACAAGACGATACAAGAATGGCTCCAGGGCTCAGCGTAAACCTACCTCGACGGTGAAGGTATCTTTGGTAGACTCGTACGTAACATTGAGAGTTAAAAGATGTCCATGAAACGAGGCACCATGAGGTAGAATAGTTCGTGGAACGGAGTAAAAATCCTTGGGAAAGATGTAAGTCAAACCAGTCAGACGCACAGCATCACTGAAACGTCTCAGAAATACACACCTGACACGAGTCCAATGGCACCACTGGAAAGTGGCTTTAAAGAGAGACTCACCTCTATAGTGATCACATAGCGCTCTGCCAGAAGCAGCAACCTCTCGATTATTACCAGTTTAGTGGATCTATGGATTAAAAAAAATTTTTTTGGAACATATTTGAAGTGAATTGCTTGATTCCAGTCTGCTTCACCAAAACCACACAGTTTGAGCACTCACTGGTCAAAGGGTGACATTTGCAGAGACTAAATTTCCACCCAAGGGAGGGTGGCCCAACCAGCTCACGGCTGGAACGCACCCACAGAGTCAGGGAGGACGAGCACCTCCGTGTGTCCTCTCCTTTCTTTGTAAACAGCTGTTCCGTAAAGAGAGGACCTGGGTCTCCAGGTCTATTTGTCCATCAAGCCACCAAGAATGAACTATCAGTGAGTTTGAGTCTCATAATCTTACAACTAAAATATGCCACATAATCCAGTTAACACGGACTCTCACCAAGTTTTGAACTGCCTGAAAATCAGAAGAGAAACGCAAACCAGTAAGTCTACCACAAATAACGCTTGCTGTTTTAATGAGCCTGAGAATGAGGAGGAAGTGAAGGACAAACAATTGTTCATCTGGTTTAAATGAATATCCCATATAGGTAAAACATACAGGCATAAGAAGTTATTATTCCACCGGTTTTCAAAGTATTTAAGAAACCAACACGCATCGGCAGACAACTATCTCTAGAACAGGCAAAATATGGCCAAGAAGTGTGGGGCTCTGGCACTCCCGAAAATGAGCCCTGAGGTCCCTTTTGGTCAGACTTAGGGAATAGTACTTATTATCTGAATTCACAGGACTCTGACATTCAGAAGCTTATACATTCACAGCTCCATATTTTATGAAAGAAAACATTACACATGTTAACACGGAGAGATGAAAATCCAAGTGTCCCTAATTTAAGCATGTGTTATTCCAGAAAGTCTAGGCATTTCAAATAGGGTATTTCTAAATCTGAAAAAAGGTACTACCATTTTCTAACAATTGGTCTGGTCTGCCGATGAGCAGGATCGGAAATTTCATTTGAAAAAGAGTGGTTAAACACATTCTAAAAGTCCTGTTGAACACGTTTAACAGAGTTCCAAAGCCTTTTAGGCTATGGGTAAGACTACAATTTGATACTGAGATGGAAAATCTTTAGGAGATATCTAAGTGCTAATAATAAATGAATGAGTGAGCTTAATTATGCCTCAGTAACGAATTAAATCACAGACAGCACTGTAGAACACTGTGGAGATGAGAGCAAAACTCCTCCCCCTCAAAAGGGCGAACAATTACGGTCACTGAGAAGTTCTTTCAAAACCAGTAAAATAAGATCAACTGCAATGTCCTGGTTCAAATGCAATTTTGAAATTATACATTCCTATTAACAGTGTTTAGAGTTTATAACAAGAATAGTTAAAAACTATCCTGTAGTTTTGCTCTGTAGTCATTCAAACATGAACTGATTCAGGATCAAAATCACTTAATAAAAAGAGAAAAACAAAAAACACACTAATTTAAAGATGTTGCAGTTTGGAAATCCCAATGCAATAGTTCATCAACGCACTTCTATTCTGGTTTGTCAGACAAATGAAACATTAAGGACCTAGGCAGAGATGGGCCACGTCTTACAAACATGTAATTAGGAATTCTCAATACACATTCTCAATGAAAGTCTATTTGAAATACACTTCCATCAATGTGGGAATGCAAAGGTCATGTTAGTGTTCTTATCATGAGCTGAATCTATAATCACTTTCTACCATTTTAACCATTTTTTGTAAGATTGTATTTTTAAGTAATCTCTACACCGAACATGGGGTTCAAACTTACAACCCCAAGATCAAGAGTAGCATGCTCTACCAACTGAGCCAGCCAGGGGCCCCACTTTCTGGCATTTTAAAAAGAGCTCCAAGAGGGTTGAGTTTTATTGGCATCTCTCATGTTAATAAAATATTTCTACCCAGTACTCAACTCATTTTTTTAAAAAAGATGAAGACTGTAAGGATATATTGTTTTGATTCCTTTTCTAAAGGAAGACTTTAAAAAGAAAAAAGAACTGTAAATAAAAATGAACAACACACACACACTTTCCAAGAGTAGAGAAAAAAAATCTGAGGACCTACCACTAGAGGGCAGCAGAGTAAGCCTTGTTCTGAGCACCTGCCAAGGTTTCTTGGGCACCACTGGTTTGGGGCTGCTGACTAAGCATGAAGGGCTTGTAAAACCTCACAGGAGCATTTGAGTTCCTTCAGCCTATTGTTTCTGAATAACTCATCTGCGTTCCTTACCATATCAAACAACTACAGCAAATCCTGAACTCAGATTTCACTGGTAACATCCGAAAACACTAAACACAGCAATGTGATGAGACGTCAGTTCAAAGTTTGAACACGAATATGTGGCAATAAAGTTCTTATTAAAACTTATTCTGAAAAATAATTTTAAGTAAATAATATTTTAACTATGATGATGTTATAATGCACAATGTTAATTAACCATCATCTTCCATTTCATTTTGCTTATGCTGTTAATGTCCTGGATTTGGGCACAAGGAGAAAGGTTATGTCTAAGTCAGTAAATATTTCAAACTTGAAAAAATTGCTCTTTGTATCTGTAGTCTGTTGCAAAGAGTAGGCCACTCCTGTTATACAGAGTCAAAGTAAAACAATTTAAATACAAAAAAACACAAAACAAAACAATAGAAGATGTCCACTAGGCAGAGGGGAGGGACAGAGCAATACTTGGGTGGTGGTGATGATGACCTACAGATCTTCAGGGAAAAAAAATACAGATTTGGGGAAGTATGATGGGGTCATACAATTTCTCAGGATAGGACTATTGCAAAAATTATGACATAAAAGGAGGAAATCCACAATTGAGACAACTCCAGAAAAAGCAGCCAGTTATTTTTTATTTTTTCAAGCTGATAAATATATATATAAATATATATTATATATATATACATACATGTAATATTATATATATATTTATTTCTGCATCATGCAAGGATATGCCGTAATTTCTGCACACTCACCTATATGGAGACTGGACTGATGTTGCTACAGTTGGCATAGCAGTCGCTGTAAGCATTTTTGTTGCTCTGGTTACAGCATGCGTCAGAGTGGGGCCACCAAGTGCTGAACTGGCTGCCTACGAAATAGGAAACAATCACTCCCTATCAGGGTCTCTCAAATCTTGGCCCTACTGCTACTTTGGGCTGGAAACTTTTTGTTGGAGGGTTTTCCTGGGCTTTTGCAGGATGTTTGGCAACATCTCTGACCTCCAGTCACTACCCACCTACCACAAGGTACCAGGGGGACCTCTCTGGCTGTGACAACCATAAAGGTCTCCGGACGTTGCCAAATGATCTCCAGGAGGCAAAAGGACCCCGAGTTGAGAACTACTGTTCTACATATGTTAAAACTTAAATGGTACCTCATTTAAGGTACTTGAATATTTTAAATATTTTCTTATGATGACATATCTGGATGGGAGTCACAACTTGGAAAAGCCTGTACAGATTTGAGCACGTATTCGTCATCAGAAGGTTTAATTTATTGACATTTGCGGGCAGCAGCATATGTTTTTGGAATACTCTCCATTAGATATAAATTAAGCACAAATTAAGAATGAAATGACTGTTTAATGCTTTAACCATCATGCTGGAGATAAGGCACTGGAAATAGATGTGAGCACACAGCAGGCTTCTAATGGACAAAGACCACCAACACCACCAACTACTGAGTGTCCTGCTAGGGCCTTGATAGCATTTAAGATATAGTCTCGGGTGAAAATGGGGAAGGGCAGGAAAAGTAAGTTCTTTCATGAAACTCCTGGGCAGAAAGAGAAAAAGGAGAAAAGAATCTATTAGAAATGCGGAATGTATAGCAGACCCGTTTTCTGAAGACAGTTCCTATACCCCAGAACTGGGGGTGGGTGGAGTGGAGAGGAGCGGTGGTGGAAAGAGAAGGAAAGCTTTCCTATAAAGGACATTTCTGTACTGGGGGAATCAAGGCAAATGTCTGTTCCCTATGTGACAATAAGGTACTGCTGACAAATTCGTCAGTAGAATCCAGCCACAAGTATCGATATTTTACATGATCCCGACATAAAATTATAAAAGGAAAAACATCAAAGCATTTATTTCAAAAATAGGTTAAATGAAATTTACTACTCACTTCTAATCTTGTGTAACAATCAGCAATAAATTTCTTATGTAATGATACAGAATCCTAAAAGAGACAAAAGAAATTAAAATTAGTCTGACATTCAGTTGCAATCATTATTAAGAGCACAACAATAAAATAAAAAAGCCAATTTTCAGGCACACCAAGGGTCAGAACTTATCGATAAAAATATATAATCTTCTGTTCTGTGCACGAGCACCCACCTTCTTTAATCTAGGATTTAGGTTAATGTAACTATAGTTTATGATTAACTGAATAGCTTCATTAGCAATTTCTTCATCAGGTGATTCCATGGCTATTTTCCAAATGAAATCCATTCCTATCAATTCCAGCTTTTCTACATACTGTTCGAAAGAAAAAAAAAAATTGGATAGCACACCACGGTCATAAAATTACAGACAATTATTTTCTATTATGTCACTCATTCACACCTTTCAGTTTAATATGAGTTAAGGCTGCAAAAACCAAGCTACATACGAGGGCACTATTGTAATGATTTGGAACTTTAAAACAAAGGAAAAAAAACACCACAGAAACACTGGGCTATGTCCACGGCAACAAGAATAGATATGGAGAGTTTTCTCCAGATATTCCTAAACCCAAGCTGGAAATATACCCAAACATGCTACAGAAGTGGAAACGCACAGGACTGAGGTGGGCACCATCTTCAGGAGCTCTTCTCCAAAAGGCAAGAGAGCCAGGCCAGAAGTGGTGAATAACCCTTAAGGCTCAATCTGGTCTTCCCAAAGCTCCGTTCAAGTGACAGGATCCAGGCCTTAGACATTTCGTAAAAATTCTTACCATCCGGGAAGCCAGGTCTTGAATCAAGAGAGTTATGTTTTAGAAAAGACAGTTATTTTTTGTCTTTCATTCTTTTAAGGTGCATATGTAAATATAAACATACGCTATATACTTTCTATGGACCCTCACTTTCCTGCTTCATGGACTGTTCCTAAAATTTTCTCCCCGAATCCCTGCCACTGCGATGATCTGAAGATTCACCTTTAGAATTAAAGATGTTGTTATTTTTTAGGAACATATCTGTTACTGGATCTGAGGAGTCGGAAGCTTCGATGAAATGATCCCTACTGCATTCACCTAGCCCAGGAGGCTGCTGGCTGCCCCAGGTCAGCAAGAAGCATGGAGGGATCTGAGAGTCAACTGTGCTCTCGCAGGCAGCTGGCGAGCGACTGTTGCTGTGCTGGAAAGGGGGGCCTCCATGACGCTCTAAGAGAAGCCCTGTTGTCAGTGCAGAGGACGGCAGTGGAGGAGATGCCCATTCTTTAACAAAAGTCATGTTTTCTCTCAATTACAACACCTTTTTTGCTGTGTTTTACTAGACCATCCAAATTACCTAGATTTCAGAATGACGTACTCACCAGTTGAGCTCCTTGTCGTTTCAATCGATGATCACAAAGATTCACATTTTCAAAAAAAGTCTTAAATAAGTTAAAACCTGAAATTACAGAAGGTCAGATAAATTCATGCGCTCTGAATACCATAGATAATCAAGGAAAAGACTCAAAGTACATCAAGAGCCAAATGTAAAACTCTTAGGACAAAACAGACCTAAATCTTCAAGACCTCAAAATCAGGCAATGGTTTGTTAGATATGGTACCAAAAGCACAAAAACACCAGAAAAAACCCATAAATTGGACCTCATCAAAATGAGAACTTTGTGCTTCAAAGGACTAGAGTGTGAAAAGACTCCCCACTGGATGCGACAAAATATTTGCAAATCGTGTATCTGATGAGGAGTTACTCTGCAGAAATACAGCTCAACACCAGAAGGACAACCCAACTCATAGTGGGCGAGAGGTTTGAACAGACATTTCTCCACAGAATGTACACAGAGAGTCAATGAACACATGCACAGATGTTCAATATCATCGGTCATCCGGGAAATGCAGACTGAAACCATGAGAGAACACCTGACACACACCAGGATGGCAAGAGTAAAGATGACAGTAACAAGGGCTGGTGAAGATGGGAAGGAACTGAAACCCTCAGATGTTGCTGGGAAGAATATAAAATAGTGCAGCCCCTTTGCAAAACAGTTCGACAGTTTTTTAAATGTTAGTTCCAGGATACAATTTCACTCCTCGGTATACAACCAAAAAAAAAAGAAAACTAATGTCCACACAAGAACTTGTACATAAATGCTTACAGCAGTGTTACTAATCATAGCCAAAGAGTGAGAACAACCCAATGTCCATCAACTGATGAATGGATAAATAAAATGTGGTATATTCATACAATGGAGTAGCATTTAGCCATAAAATGGAATGAAGTACTGATACATGCTACCATTTGACAGTTTGAGCTACTGGGCCATATAATTTGAAATTAATCATATGATACCATTCACATAAAAGGGAACTTTATCCGTGTATATAAACATATGTTTATATAGATGTAAAGAAAAGTCCAGAAGGATATTCCGGACTGTTCAGTTGCTTCTGAGAAATGGACTTACAGGGAAAGGAAAGAATAAAATTTCTTAAAGAAATGAAAAAAAAAAGATTTTAAGTTGTTTTCCTACCATTCATTGTGATTTCATATGACTCCAATTTAAGAATTTTCTCCTTGAAAAGCTGCTGCTGAACATCACTCTCGAGATCATGCTGCCCTTTTGTAAACCATTCAAAACACATCTGTGGATCAAGACAAATGTTACCCTATAACTAAAATCCATTTCAGGCAAATACAGATTCCAAAGTGGGAGAGTGAGGATAAGTCACGTTTAAATCTTCAAAAATATTTATTGACGAAATACCACTGAAAACTGAAATGCCTGGTAGTCTGGAGCTAAATAAAGCAGTTCTAGCAACCTTTCCCCCAGATAATGCAAATATAAACTCACACTGTTCAATGGAGCTTAAACTTGGGCTTCTCCACTAACGTTTATTAACAAGCTTGCTATGTGCCAGCCACTGTGCTAGGCAAGGGGATATATGCAGTCCTTTCAACAATGCTACGAAGCAGTTACAATTCTGTCAAATGAGATGAGCAAACAGCAATTCATTGTTAAAATATGCCAAGTCAGGTGTTCTGCTCCTGGTTTAATCTACTTTCAGCTGCTTAATTATAGTTTAAAAAATCTGTCTAGGCATTTATTCTTCCTTGTGTTTCTGGGGTACAACATCATTAAAGGAACTCAGTTTCTGGTTGGTAACTTGACATTAGTTCCAGGGAAGGGAGAAAACATATGAGACACACCAAGAATTCTGTAGCTGTGCTCACTCTGAATTCGGTTTTATCCAGAATGGTATAAAAATTAGTGAAGAACTTATATATTTAGGTCATAGATATATATTCTATAAAATATTTTTTCAGCACTTACAGTTCCTGGCCTGTTAGTATAAATGTATGCTTTAGAAATTGACAAGTGTTTAGAATTAAAGATGTGAGACCCGCAAAAAATATGAGACACACCGAAAAGGTAAAATATTTAAGTCCCACTTCTGCCTTATTTTATTCATAATACCATCTTCTTACCTCTCTATCTAATTCACAAACATCCTGGCCAGTCACAAGACACTCCCAGATTTCCTTGGCACGATTCCAACCCAGATACAGAGTAGCTTCTTGCAAGAAAAATGCTAGAAATTTTAGATGGGCCTCTAAATACTGCAAAGAGAAGTAATGCTAATTAGTTAACTCCAGGCATTCCTACCTAAAAGTAAAATTAAAAACAAATTTTTTAAATTAAAAAACAGAGTTCTACCTAATGCTTTCTCATGTCATTTAGGGTAAAATAAATGGGAGACATCTGTTTGTAAGCTGACGACACAATGTCAAGTCTATTACCAATTCCAGCTCACTTAGGATGTCAGTAAAATATCATTTCAGCAATCTCAAGTAAAACACCACAAACTCACAAGTAGTGAGATAAGATTTTTTCTAATTTTTAAAAACAATGTTCCTAATCAGTTGATTTAAGAAACAAAACAATTCCCCACAGAACTGGCAACTATTATTTCCGATGAAAGACCAAAGAAAGATGGTTTTCTTTATCACAGGCAATTTTTAGGTGATTTACTGAAAGATTTACCCAGAAATAACAATTTTCTCAACTTTTATTTTTAAATGATTATAGTCAAAACACAAAACTGTTCCATCACTACAAAGACAGCTCATGCCACGTCTTTTCGAGTGACACCCAACAAATATTATTTTTATAGTTCAGGTGCAAAAAGCCAAACGAATGCGGTAAATCACGACACAAAAGCGCAATGCCGGATACCTCCCGGTAAGTGTATCGGCCGTCCACCAGTGTTGAACCAGTTAAGCCTCCGGGTCCAGCCACAGCGGCTGCAAGTCGATGACAGGCTATCAAACTCCCCGTTACCAATTTCACGATTTCAAAATTTTTCTTCAAGTCTTGAATAATGCTCTTGGCAAAAACAACAAAGAGAGAAGTGGTATGAGAATCTGCAGTGATTTGTCAGTTTAACACAAGCTTGTTTTAGCACGTGGGCCTAGGTGAGTGAAGGAGAGAGAATCTAAGGATTTCTTCACTCCCGTCCCTACACTAAAGCAAATAAAATCATCTAGTAGGCACATAGCTAGAATTAAGGGAATTAATAAACTTCCCTGCTAATTTTTTTTCTTCTAGAGTTTTTTTTTTTTTTCTTTTAAGGTGACTTTCCACAGAACTATTTCACTGCTTGTGTACTTTTCCGGATCTTTCTTCTGAAGTCTCTCCCACTAAGGAAGCTCCGGGTCCTTAAACGATCTAATCTTCCTGAGATCAAATGTCTTTACATCTTTCCAAACACATTTCCAAAACACCATTTTAACTTTTAAAAACTGGCGTAATCACTTCAATAAATTAAGGAAATAAAAAGGGAATGAGTTCGGGATAGACCAAAAGAAAAGCTCCAACGAAATGAAAGCAGAATGATGTTTAAACAAGATTATTAGAGAATATAAATGAACTATATTAATAATCATAAAAACGTAAAATAGGGACTATAAAACTCAGCAATCTCTTTATGTTTTGTTATTCTAAGAGCTGTGTGTGTAACTGTATAATCATCAAATAGGACTCTTCTCTTACCTTGTCTTGCTTTTGATAGGTCTGTTTTATAAACGAGCGGGTGATCTCGTGGAGCTGACGCAAAGCTGGCACCACCCATACAAACTGGGGGTTACTGAGCTGAGATGACTAGAGTTAAAAAGAAGTTACATCAGTTAAACCTAGAAATAAACGGCAGGCTAAAATTATTAGCTATAAAAATTTCCCAAGTCAATTAGGTTTCATGGCTACACATTCTATTAGTTTTCTCTTCAAACTGCTCATTTAGAGCTCATCTCCATGCATTCATAATTCAGTCTGCAACTTCTTATTCTGCATGCAATTTCCTAAGGCCAAGAACCGCAAACAGGAGTGGATGTGAAGTGACAGTCAATGTGTAAGGGTACATCAGCAAAAAACAGACGACAAGGAATTAGCAACTTCAGAGGATAGATTAAGTAGCACAGGCTGCTAGGACATGTTGACGGAACGAAATAAACTGATGGCCAAAATTCACCTTGGATAGTACTGAGCTGGCTGATAAGTAAAATGGTATTAAAATATGATTTTCTGTAATTATATGATTAAGACACCAATGATATGATCAAGATACAAATAGTGGTCTAAATATTAAAGAAAGTACTCGTGACCTGCTTGTACGTCCTAGTTAAAACAATTTTGCAAGAGAGAATTTTCTTTTTATTATTACAGCCACTTTACATTTAGACTATGTTTCTTTCATAAGACTTTCAAATGTTATTTCTGAAACTGGTACACGACAATCCAGATCTTTCATTGTACATATCTGAAAAGTCTGATGTTCGTGAAACAATCTTTATTTTTTTTTTTTTTTTTTTTTTTTTTTTTAAAGATTTTATTTATTTATGTGACAGAGAGACAGCCAGCGAGAGAGGGAACACAAGCAGGGGGAGCGGGAGAGGAAGAAGCAGGCTCATAGCGGAGGAGCCCGATGTGGGACTCGATCCCGGAACGCCGGGATCACGCCCTGAGCCGAAGGCAGACGCTTTAACGACTGCGCCACCCCGGCGCCCCGTGAAACAATCTTTAAAAAGACAACTGCTCTGTAATACATAGCATCTTTTGAACTAAGACATTTGTAAAATCTGGAAGACTGTCCATTTAACACTATTAATCAAATGATCGATTGTCTAAAAAACTGAGTTCAAGTTTTAAGTCCTTAGCCTTTATTTTAAAGGCTGAAATTTGCTTTTGTTTTTAAGGCCTTCTTCCTTCTTCAAGTGCTTCTGTAAGATGAAAACCTCTATGCGGTAGAAAATACTCTTGAAAAATATACTTTCTGTCTCTGGCAGGAAAACATCGTCCTACCGAATATGTAGATTAGCGAGAGCTACTGCCAGAAACGATACTGGCTTTCCTGAGGCTGAGCCAATCGATCAGCAAATACCGTATTTCCTGGATTCTAAGATACAGGTTTTATAAATTTCAACGTTTCTGAAATGGACGCTTCTTACAACTGTCAAAAGTAACTCAGCAGCCATTAGGGGTAGGAGTAACTCTTGACGCAGCTGTCCTTACCTGAGGACGTGTACCCTTTAGCTGCACAGGAAAGGTATTTGTTCATCCACCTATCGTTTTAGTTGTGACTTCATTTAAAGAGCACCAAACAAGGATGGCTTTTTAACTTCTCTTTAGATCACGATCTGTTACTTAAACTCTTCTCAAACAGATGGCTCTATGGTAAAACACTGACTAGCCTGTTGTGTCTGTCAAGTCAAAAGCAAAGAAAACTGCCCGTGGTCTCCGTCTCAAGCATTTCTCACAGCTGGGAGAATCTGGTGTGACAGACTCAGACCCTGTGAAGGGCCTTGTCACCCAGCACTAAATGTCTCTGGCCAAAGGTGCACCCATCATTTGAGAGAAGCCGTTTATCCTGTAGTATACACAATGCAACTCGATTAAGGGAAAAAAGCAGCTCGAGTTTTACAAAAAAAGGACAAGGACACAAAATTCCGTATTCTTTCACATGCCTCAAAATTATCCAGTCACTCCTAGAGATTTCAGTGGTCAAAATCATTACTCTAGATGATGAAAAGCACTGTGCCGGTGGAGCTCTGCATACTGGTCAAAGGGGGGCTTACATTCAAACTCTGAGCGGGAATTTAAACAAATGAATGGAGGCAAAAGTAAGAGGTGTGATTTCTTTTTTTCTTCTTTGAAAACTTATTAGGTCTGTGATGCAGGTTGCAAACACGGGCATCTTAGAATTAGAGAAATAAGGTATATATTAAAGGCCAACTATTTTGCAAGACTACCTACATATTTCAGCTAAAATATAAAGGCTGCAAAATGACGAAGAATAAAACTCTAAGGGCTTAAGTCCAAACTGATATCTACCAAAACGATTATAAACACTAGGATATAAGTATGAACACTTCAGCAAATAATTGGATATATTAAAAAAAGCATCATTATGACAGACTAAATCAAGTATGGCTAGATTATTTTTATTTAACATAGAAAATCATCCTCTGAAAATCGCTCGCTATCCAATAAAATTAAGGAAATCATATAAAATCGAAATTTAAAAAGTATTTCTGATATAATCTCCGTAAAGTCTAGCAAACAGGAAAGATGTTATTTATTTCATCATATCTATGACACTATGCTGTTAAGTTACAAGAAAAATTTAAATTATTTTTCTCTAGTTACCAAAGGGGCAAGAGACTATGGTGAACAATTAAAATGAGCATGTTTGATAATGCCTGGTAATGGAGCTGAGGTTTCATAAGGGGGAGGTAACGGTATGTCCAAATTAGACACTCAATGTTAGATGAAGGCTCGGAGGTCAGCTGGTGCAGCCTGCAAACCTAAGCCTAAATCCTCACTCATTTTTGTTAAATGACTCTTCTCCTAGTGTCTCCTGCAATGAGGAACTCAGGAGGCAGTGCATTCGACGGCAGACTGTTCTCACAGAAAGTGCACTGCCCTCTCATACTGAAACATGCCTCCCGCGACTTCTTGGGAGACATAAAAAGTCAATGGAATCAAACTTCTCTATCACACTCTAAGTCTCCGAAGAACACGTTCATATTCTTTCTTGAATTCTCTTCTCAAAGCTGAACATCCCCACTTTTTCATCTGCCTTATTTTTCCAGACCTAGCCATTTATCTCGATTCTAAGTACCAATTTTTGCGCGGAGGACATTTTTAAAAAAGCATTTCCTCCTGTGCTAACCACGTTACTGTGAGACTGTCCTGAGGACATCTTGCTACTTTTGCTTTCAATTACACATTTAGCAAGTAGAGGCCACTCCACTCTGGGTAAGTAATGATTTTACTGTCCTCAACAGGGTGAAGGGGAGGAATCAGAGGAAGGGACGGGCATCTACTCAGAAGCTGCCAGGCGCTGTGCCGGGGGAAGCCTGAAGAGAATGACTTAGGGAATACGCAAACACTGCTACTTGAGTAAAAATGACTTTTTTGGTTTTTTAGTAAATCTTTTTTTTTTTTTTTGGATGAGTACATTTAAAATTTTTAATTGAAGGAAAAAAGAAGTGAAATAAGAGGGAGAGGGTTGGGGGTAAACAGTGGAAGGTATAAAGGAAGCAAAGGAAAGAGGACCAAGGGAGCCAAGGGTATCCTGGCAGAATCTACAGAAATAAAGTTAAGAAATAAAGGTCAGAATTTCTGAACACAACAGTGGAATTTGGGAATTTTAAGAGTGTCAAAAGCAGAGGGAAGGAGAATCAGTTGGGGGGAACAGAGAGGTAGCTGAGGGTGGGAGGGGAGTAAGAGGTGGGTGATCTTGTCTTACCCTTTGCTTAGTTTCTGTGTAGCCTGGCAGGGAGACATAATCCCCAGTCAGCCCACCTTGCTGCCTGGCAGGAAAGGGCATAGCATAGAAAAACACCTTTAGTGGCAGTATATAACTCACCCCCCTGCCTGGAGTCATATCCAGGGGGCTTTGATCTTCCCACTGCCCCCCTCAGCCTTGTGTACTTTCAGAGAGTATCTGCGAGAGCACTCAGTTCACTAGAAAGTGCTATGTAAATGCAAGGTATTGTTATTTGGAACGAAATAATGGTCCATCAGAATTTCTGTACTGGGAGCAGTGGGAGATAAAAAAGGAAGAGTACTCCTTTCAAGTCTCACAAAATGACTGCGAAAATCGCCCTGCTGCTCTTTGAGTTCTGTCACAGAACAACAGGCATGAATGAAGTGACTGCGGAGAGGCAGCAAAGACGCAGGGAAGCCGCTGACCTGACCGGGAGAGCTAAGGAACGCTGAGCCTGAGCCGCAACAAGGAAGGGACAGACAGTGGGAAGGGGTTTCTGCTTTTAAAAGCCATTTCCCTGGAGGGAGGGAACAGTATCTTTGGGGCGGACCCCTCACATTTATAAAGAAATGTACCCGTTACTGAGAAGAAAAAACTGTTTTTCTATAGATATCCTTTTCCTCTTGCTGTCACTACTGATCTAAACTCCTTACATAACTCTGGATGAGGTCCAAGTGTCAAGACAGAGCCTGCGATAAATCACCCGAACTGCTGAGCTGAGAAAACGGGAAAAATCCAAACTGTATCTGAGGATGACAGCAATGCCGTTGAAATAAAGGAATGACTGCCCGTAACCTGAGCATCACCAGCTCCGGCCTGCGAGTGACTTCGTGAAAATCTCTAAAGCTAGATTCTGTGCAGAACATTCACCTGATCAAATTTCAGTGTCAGAAATAGAAAACACAGGGTTCTTACATGTCCCCAACTAAACCTGATGACCAAACAGAACTTAATAAAAGCCTACTGAATCACCACAGCCTCTTTTACAAGGGCTAAGAGTCTCTGAATACACCAATGAAAATTAGCAGTATTCAAAATCCTTTCAAGAAATACTTATTAATGAAAGCCAAGAAAAATGTTTAGCCCATGAAATTACTAAGCCCCTGGCTATTCACCAAAACCTCTTCTTAGGTTACGGTAAGATGAAATCCCTCCCGCTACAAGGCTCTCCCTTTGGTCTGGGCCACCTGAGGGCCTCCGCTGGAGGAGTGCACGGCTCTAGTCAGGGCTGCGGAAACAAGGGACGTCGCTCCAGTGAGCAGCCCCGTGATTAGCCCCTTGTGCACGGGCTGGATGCTGAGGCACTGGAGCGACAGGAGAGCTACAGTCCTCACTGCTTACTCTGCTAACCACGCTTGCAAAAGGTGGTCCTAAGTCCCCTGCAGCCTAGAGGCCAGAGCCCCGGGGGGGGGGGGGGGGGGGGGGGCGGGGGCTCCCACAGCCATCGGCTACCTAAGACCCACCTTCTAGCATCAGACCCCAGCAGCAGGACTCACTAAGGAATTTCTCTGTGGACACCTCTGAACCAGGCACCTGAAAAACAACTGCGTGCCAGGCCTGCATGAACCTCTTTTCTCCCTTCTCTTCTTCCTCTATGAGCGATCCTCCATCTCTCCCTCATGGCAGAAAAACGGGCATGATCCTTATGCAGAATCCACTGTACTTATTAAAGTTGTGCAGAATTTGCATTTATTTTACAAAAGAAAAAACTAAGTTAAAAGCTTTATAATTTTATGGCAACAGTATAATGAAACTACTCTGTGAATGTGACCTTGGATTCGTGAATATTTAAACAGCAGTTTCTACCTGAATATTACTCAAAGAAACACCAAAAGAGACTATTATCTTAAAATTATGGTATCACTTATTAAAAGAAATTATTAAAATAGTATACCTTTTAGGCGGTTCCATCTGCAAATTCTTACCTTGAATCCATCCTTCTTGTTTTTTTCCAAACCTGACCATTCTCCAGGCTGAAATTAATTTTAAGAGAAATGTAAGTGACATGGTAAAAGCAGTAGCTATCATTTCCTAATCGTGGACTCTAGGGCAAGAGTTTCCAGGTAGGACATTTAATTTAATTTACATAATAGGGTAAGAATATTATTTGGCTCCAATTACAATACCATTGCTCTGACAACAAAAACTAGACCAAAGATAAAACCAACCCTTTTAATATCTTCAATGCACTTAATGATGTAGCTCCTCTTGATTGCTTCTTTCACGGCATACGCGTCACTAAGGATTGTCAGGTGCTCCTCCAAGGCTTGCTGAATCAGGCTACTGGGCAGGGTCGGAAGATGCGCCAGTTCCCAGAGTACATCTAACACCTGCAATAATGCCACACGAGATGAGCCGGCCCGTACACCAGTCAGACCACATTCAGTATCTGCAGCTGGAAAGATTAATTTGATTCTCTTGCCTTTCCAGAAGTGGTCTCAAAGCGAGCTTCCCGGCCTATTCGTCCAATCAGACTCAACAGCTTCTGTCTTACTCGATCGCTTTCAGTCTCCCAGCTCTGGGGAACAGAAAAGACAAGACAATCCAATTTTATCAAAAGGGCAAAATATGCCGAAACTTTACACTGGAGCTAAAATGGTTTTAAAAAGTAAGAAGTGTTACTTGGGGGGGGGGACCCTCAAAATGAGCTTCTTTTAGAAAAACTTAGAAGCAAGTGCAGTTGACTGGATACGTACCTTCTGAATGAGAACAAACAAATGATTAAGCTGATCTGAATTAAATTTGACAGCTGCTGCAGCAATAATAGTATGGATGTTCTCGATCACAGTAGATGATTGTCCAGACTGGAAAAGGAGACGGTGGGGGAAAGTTAGGTCCTGCAACTTGGAAAGACCCTCATGCTTCCCCCGGCCATTGACAGAAGCCAAAGTAAAACAGCAACAAGATAAACTGACTCTAGTCTGATCAGCATTCACTTGCGCGGTAACACTGGCGAAACTACAGGAAGCAACCAGTGTTAATGGAAGTCAGTTGGCCTTGGTTAAATTTCTAGCAGCATTAAATCTTTAAAAAGATGAGAATAAAGTTCTCAATCTGACATATGCATTTCAAGAGGAGACCGAAATATTTTCAACTGGCTAATAAAGATTCAAACTGAGTACAGAACAAACATATTTGCCTCCAGCACTTTATAAATGAGCTTGAGGGCCGCAGCTGAGAGTACCATCTACCTCATTTTTTATTTTGCTCCTAGATACTTTATAACTTCAATTCATATTAATTTATCCCATGGGCAGTAAATCTCTGCTTCAGTGATGTAGGCCCTGTGGTCGACCTTATGGTCAAACCTCACTTTATAACCTCAAACATGACTCCATCATGCCTCACTGCACACCATGTGAAGGACTTGAAAGGCAGAGACTTTTTTTAGATTCAATTCTACAAGAATCAGTATCTACTATATACATATATTCACTGAATGCACTAGGGATATACAATATATACATCATGGCCTCTAATCTTCAACCTTATGTGGATTCAAAACTTGCACTCACAAAACAACATTACATGAGAGTATTCAACTACAGTCGACACGGGAAGCAAGATTTTATAGGACCCATGAGTGTTTTCTGTCACTCCTACACCTGACTGCTGCTAGGCTGGGAGCCTGCGAATTCCATTTCCTCTCCTAGCTATGCTCCCGTGATATTCTGCCCAAGAGAGGCACTGCTGGGCAGTGAGAAGGGAAGCGGAAGAAAGAAGTGCTGGTTCATGCTCAGGGAGTGATGTAGGTGCTGGCATCAGTGGCGGCAAGGGATTCCAGAAGCCCTGGTGGCCGCCCAGCCGTGAAAGCACCTCCCAAAGCAGCCTCCTTTCCTTGGACTTCAGATGCTCCTTTCCCCATTCTGTTCCTCCAGCATTCCTACTTCTCTCTCTTGCTCTTCCTCCCCAGCAAGGCTTTTGTAAACAAGCCCCTGCATCCAATTCCCTTTGAAATACCTACTATAGCTTCTATTTCCTGATTAGATTCTGCGTGATACAGTGACTAAGAGGGTATAGTCAAGGTGAGCTCCAGGCCTCTTTCTGGCTTAGCAGCTAGACGAAGGCTAATACCATTACTGAAATAGCCTGGAAGATGACTAGGTGCTGACATACTGAATTTAAGATGCCTACGAGATGGCATGCACGAAGGCGCAATAGTTATGCATCTAGGTACACAGCACCTGAGAGCCAAGAAGAGGTCTGAACTGGGGACATTGTTCGGAGCGTCAGCAGCATCCAAAGGCACTCAAAGCCCCAGGAGGGGAGGAAGCTGCCCCACGGGAGATTACAGACGGTAATCTCAGCAAAGGCGTGAAAGAAACTAGTACTTACAAAGACGAAGAGAATAAACAAGTTAGTAAAGGAGACTCAAAGAGGGTGCCAAGAAAGGGGGGGAGGGGACGAGTCCAATGGACTAGTAACAAAGTGAAGGAAAAGGCAGGGGCATGGCTGATTCTGTGGCGGCCACAGGGAGTCCTGGTGAGACGCGGTCTGGGAACTCAGTAAGTAGGACTTTCATCCTCATGGAACAACCCAACAGGAAAAACTCATCCACGAAAACTGATAAGCAAACAGTGAAAAGAACATGAGACTGACAAACGAGAGACATACTGTTCTAGCGCTGCCACTAACTGCTGGGGAGCCTGCAGGAAGGACGGCTTTTCATTGTGTTAACCAAGAAACGGGAAGACTAGACAGGCTCAGCCGTTTCACATCTTTCTGAGCAGTGCAAGCCTTTCTCACATACACAACACTGACAGAAGCCCCAAACCGGAAAGCACATCTGAGTAGAGCTGCTGTGGCTAACGCAAGACAGAAGCTCAGGTCCCTGCTCGTTCACCACCCTCTTCCCTCTCCTTCTGACAGATATGTTGGAAAAAGGCAAAGATAATTCTGATCAACTTACCTGTATCTTCCAAATTTTAGTGAGCTCATCTAAAGACAATTTACTGCCCAAGAGTTCAATAATCCCCTTTATACGATCACAGTATTGGGCTTGGTCTATGTTGCCTAAGAAAAGAGACACCCAACAGGCAGACAGATACAGTGAACACTTGACTTTCTAAATATGATTCTATTAATTCAAAGCAATATTAACTTGCTACAACATTTAAAAGCTAATCCAGGCAAGGCAACATTTTCATACCTTCAGTACAAAAATACGTTATTTATAATTATATCAGGAAAAAAAATATATTTTTAAAACAACTTACCTTCCAATGCAATTGACAGAACTGAGTTTTCAACCAGCCAATCTAACAATCTGTCTGTATCTATAGCATTCTTCACAGATTTGGATAAAGTGCTATCTTCTATTAGTTTGGTTACCTAAAAAGACAGGATTATTGTGAACGACTCTAGTGCAAACATGCATAATCAAAACCTACATATATATGGATATATATATAGCCTGTGACTTTCACACTGTTATAGTGTGGTCTGATAACTAGCCAAAATGTACTGACGGCCAGTCACTATAATAAGTTAACAGACTACTTATTCCTGATGTCTCTTTAAAAAGAACATGGAGCCAAGAATGGCACTCCCCGGATGGCTTGGGGAACAGCATCTGACCCAAACTTCTCCCAGTGCACATCCTCCAAATTCTATACTTGGGACCAGAGAGAAAGCGTCAGTCCCTCCCTGGTAATGGGACTACCTATGGCCATGATGTCTACCCCATGAAAGATGTCACTCTATAGGAAGAGAGAAGTCGAAACCAACACGCTCAAAAAGCAGGGACAAGACTTGGACACAGTCCTGGCAGTGGTCAGGTCTCAAATTCTAGTTGTTCCTGCTGCCCTTACAGGGTCTGGCTAGTCAATACTTCATTCATGTGAAACAGCCCAGCCTTCCTCCATCTAATTCCTCTTTTGGCCCCAGATGGTTCACAATGAGTTTATTCCACTTGCAGCAAAGAATCCTCCTAATTAATACAGAACTCCAGGAAAAATGACGGGAGTTAAGACTGAGCTATACTGTCTCCACCTATACTCACCAGAACCAACTATGTTCAGATGAAGTTTAGGAAGCTATAGGAAAATACTTCCAGCATTTTGCTTAGATCGTCGCAGTTGTAGTCTTTTTGTTTTTGTCCCAACCCTAGTTAGAACATTTGGTTTAAGGAAACACCTATCTGAAATATAACAAAAGGAAGTGTACCCCTAGGGTAAAAAGTAAATCTCAAACGGTCTATTCCAAGGAATTATGTTCCAGGATATTTCACAAAAACACTAAATATTTCAGCTACTTCAGAATGAATTTTAAATGTAACACACATAAAAAGATCACATTAACAATTATAATCCTATATACCATTTTATATATAATCGTTTTTGTATGATTACAAGAAACCATTCTTCTTCATTTCCCAACAGTTTTATATTAATGACCACAAGTTTTGGCAGAGCTTAAAGAGTCTGTGCTTTAAGTCTTCTGGAAGCAAATACAAAACTTACTTCTTTGAGGGAATTCATTTTAGCGCTAAAATGTGGTGATTTTAGCATGCGCAGCAGGATGTCTAATCGAAGGTCGTCCACCACGGTCACCAGATCCGGCTGGAAACGCATGCAAAGTAACTTGATGGCAGACAAGAGCTCAGGGATGCTAACCAGCCTCTTTTATTAAAAACACACACAAACAAAAAAGGAATCATGAAAACATTTTGATCCCAATTCTTATAATACAGGAATACGGGACATTTTCAACAGCAATGGTTTGGTGTATCTGATACTCCATATGGTCAATTAACTAGTTCGCTTTTAAACAAAAGCACACAGGTGAGCAAAGGGAAGCGTCCTGTGAGAATTTCAAGGTCAACAAAATAAATCATGTTAAATGTTAAAATTGCTTTAAACAACTTTGTATAACCTTGTGGTATCAAATTATTTTAAAACGTCTTCAATGCTACACCAGTTATAATACTATATAAATCAACATGTTAGTAAAATTCTGAATGGTATCACTTACTAAGAACACTAAATTCACTCTATTGATAAGATTTAGGGGCGCCTGGGTAGCGCAGTGGTTAAGCATCTGCCTTCAGCTCAGGGCGTGATCCCAGCATTCTGGGTTCGAGCCCCACATCAGGCTCCTCCGCTGAGAGCCTGCTTCTTCCTCTCCCATCCCCCCTGCTTGTGTTCCCTCTCTCGCTGGCTGTCTCTCTCTGTCAAATAAATAAATAAAATCTTTAAAAAAAAAAAAAAGATTTAATGCCAACCTGGTTCTTCACTTTTTGGTTAGAAAATGTATAATTAATATGATGTGAGTTGTATGTGACCAGAATCCAAAGAACCATGGCGTGTGAACCCTGCCCCAGGTCCTGGCTGTGCTTCCACGGACAAACAGGCACTGGGGCCCATCTGGCTGGAGACAGGATTTACCTTGTCTTTGAGGTCCTTCTCCTCCACACTCCGCACATCCTGGATCGTAGTAAGGATGACTGGGTCTAGCATCGGCTGCAGAACAAAAGGGCTGCACTTAATAAAGACTCCTGATTCTGCTCCAGGATCTAGAGAGGAGACACTTCTTCATTCACATTTCACAAAGGAGAAAGTGCAATGCAAAGATGTCAATTCAAGTATGAGCTGCCACAGCTAGCTACTACCATCCCAAGTAGGCCCGCAAGGGACTCCCTGCCCCAGCTCCTTCAAGACCATGTGGGTGCAGTCCCTGTTACTGCTATCTTAGAAGGGTCCTCTTATTTTTTAAAATATGTTTTATTTATTTATTTATTTTTGTTTTTGCCAATAGACGTTTGATGTTTCTTTTTTTTTCCTTCAAATTTTTATTTAAATTCTGGTTAGTTAACATACAGTGCAATATTGGTTTCAAGAGTAGAATTCAGGGATTCTTTTTTTTTTTTTTTTAAGTTTTATTTATTTAATATACTTGAGAAAGAGAGAATGAACACAAGCATGGCAGCGGCAGAGGGAGAGGGAAATGCAGGCTCCCCACTGAGCAGGGAGCCTGACACGAGCCTTGAACCCAGGACCCCAGGATCATGACTTGAACCAAAGGCAGATGCTCAACCCACTGAGCCACCCAAGTGCCCCAGAATTCAGTGATTGTAAGGGTCTTTTTCTGCCCCCCACTTAGGATTTTATTTATTTGTCAGAGAGAGAGAAAGAGCAAGAGCATAAGCAGGGGAAGCAGCAGGCAGAGGGAGAAGCAGGCTCTCTGCTGAGCAAGGAGCCCAATGTGGGACTCGATCCCAGGGCCCTGGGATCATGACCTGAGCCAAAGGCACACTTAACTGACTGAGCCACCCAGGCGTCCCTTATAAGGGTCTTTTTAAAAAGCAACCAAAGACACATAAACTAAAGCATAAGGCATGAGTAGGTATTATTTTTGTAATAAATATTTTGCATTTGATTTTAACAAATTAATGTAAGCGCGGAACACAAAAAAGGTGCTGCCATAGGCACTATTTTTGTGTGCTGATACGAATGAGGCCTACGGGAGACTCCTACAACACGATGCTCCATCATTAAATAAGTGACTCTAAATATTATGTGCGAAGTAGGAAATTATCTAGGTCTAAATGCTCACTTCCATCTCAGTAAAATAATTTTTAAAACTTATCTAGTGACAAGAGAAGATAGACAGTATTTAGCTGTCAAAGCCAAGAAGACATTAGCAATGAATTAAAATGACATCAGACAATTATCCAAATAGAATCTCTTCCTTTCTACTCATGCCCCTTGTACAGTGAGGACTGGGGGCTCTTAGGATAAGAGGCAAGCACACTGTTCTCGTCAGCAGCACCGGCCCTGCTTACTTCCCCCTGTGACTGAGACAGCATGATCATTTTACAGACAAGGAGCCCAAGGCACAGACGTAACATATGTCTTCCAAAATCACAGAAGTAGCGAGTAGTAGAGACAATTGTTGGTTTGTCAAGTAATAGGATGTGAATATGGTATGAGAATAAGTTCATGGCATGAATAGATCGCTGAATAAATGTAAGGTTGGACAGTTTGAAATAATTAAAATAAAGTTAAATATGCTACAGTTGGAAATTCAATACTTTTTTACTCTTTTTATAACACTATAAAATTGTAAAAATTCTATCAAACTTAGAATTTCTAAAGAATTTAATATTAATTAGTAGCTGGAATATTTATGCTAAATCTCTTTCCAACAGAGCAATGCATGGGTAAAAAGCATTTAAAAATCCAATCCTGGCTCTGATTATTAAAAAGCCAAGTATTAAATTATTAATAATTATCAAATTATTAAAAAGTCAAATGATTTGCCTCTTATATCTTAGTGTTTCAACTACAAAACTAATGATTATATGTTTAATAAGCTGAAAGGACACTAAATGTTTCTAAAGAACTTAATATCCAGAATGAAGAAATACATAAACAGCCATCTGATTTCATTTAAAAATCATGCAGGATTACTTTGACATTTAAAGAAGCATACATTTAGAAATTAATTGGTAGAAATTTCTAGAACCTACTAAAACAAATCCCATCTCCCTTGTTAAAATGGCCCTAAATGAGATATTAACAAGAAGGAACAGCGCATACAAACACATTGCTCCCAAAGGACACGATGCTTTCAAAGCCATTTATAGTGACTTAAAAAAATCTCTGTGAAAGTTACAGGTTTCACAGACCTACTTACAAAGAAAATAAAAAATGAAGGTATTTCAAAGTGACATTTCATTCAGTAAAACTTGTTAATTGCAATGGAAAGGAAAAAGAACATACAAAAGGCCTTAAGCATTAGAAAACGGATACACCCAGCTTCGACTACGGGATGACCTGCTGACTTACGACCTGCAGCGGCAGGAAATCAAACAAGATGTGCTGTGAGGCTGCTATTCACTTAGCTAGTGAGCAAGCCCAGTGGGTTGCTCAACACTGCTCTCATTTAATACATAATGGCACTGCATCCTTAAACAATCCTGTGAAGGGGGCTGGGATATATGCTGCCTACTTTATAGATAAGGAAACAAAAATACATGTAACCGTATATAAGTTATATTTGATAGAATAAACGAAAAAGGTAAAGAATCTTCTTAAATATCAGAGGTCTCCTATACCTTAAATTATTAATCATTTTGTAGTTATCTTCTGATAATATTTTTACTCAAAAAATAGCTAATCTCAAAAAAAGAAGTTACTTCGGATTAGGCACAATTCTGAACAATCTGATAAAAAGATAATGATGACTGTTGGTGTGTCTTAGGTCACCTTCTGTGTAAATGTAAAGTGGCCTCATCTTACCTGAACCACCGAGGAATTGAGGTACTCTGCACACACCCCTAAGGGCTGCACCAATGCTGAGACTGCCTGAAAACAAGGACAGTGTAGGTTAGACATCAATGTGCGAGGGTTGTTTCCTTTCAGCATTTAACAGACCCCCCCTTTTTTTTTTTTAACAGACCCTTTTTAATGTATCAGAGACAATCTGAAATGGTGACTTGATCAAGTCATGAATGAAGGCATGGACAAACCATTTTCCTGGATAGGAAGAACTGATATCAAGGTGTCAATCTATTTAAACTGGTATAGAAATTTAATGTAATTTAAATCATAATATGCCAATAAAACTTTGGAGGACTGGATGAAAGATTATTGAAGTTCCTATCACAGAATACTAAAAACTTTTATTTGAAAAAGGAGAGAAGAGTTGGTGAAGGTGTGAAGGGGTGAAATGTGCCTTCAACAAAAAATATCAGAAACTTCCATGAAGAAAATTATAAACCTTTACTAAAATACATAAAACAACGCCCAAATAAACAAGGAGATACCATGTTCTTGAATGGAAAGGACCAGTACTGCCATTTTCCATACACTGACCTATAAATTTAACACAATTCTAAACATGATCTCAGTGGGATTTTCTGCAGGACAACCTGACATGTTGACTATATTCAAAGAGTCAAACTATGAGAATGATCAAGAGAGTCTGAGAGAAGAATGATGTTGGGCAGACTGGAACTATCAAAGATGAAAACAGGGGAGCAAGAGTATACAGATGGGCAAAGAATGAACAGACGAATGAATAACTGGAACAGAAGTCCAGGCACACACCCATAGACACGTGGGGCTTTGACATGTGGTAGCGCCAACACATCAGAATAGTAGAGGAAACCAGGGATTAGTCATTAGAGAATCTTGTAATAATTAGTTATCTATTAGGAAGAAAATGAAATTGGAGCTCTATCTTACATAATATATAAAAAGAAATTCTAAATGAATTCAAGAACTAGGTATAAAAAATAAGATTGTAAAAGTATAAAATGAAACGAGTATTTTTATTACTTTGAGATGGGAGAACATTTCCTAAGCAAGTTAGGAAACTTTTAAGCTATTAAGGAAAAAAACCATCTACATAAAATGTGGAAGCTTCTGTACAGCAAAAGATACTATCAATAAAAATAAAAAGAGAAGCAAAAGACTGGAAAAAAAAATTCACACATACATGAAAGGAGACAGGGCACTGATATGCCGAACATAAAAAGAAATCCTGAAAATTAGTAAGACAACCCCAAAACAACCTAAAAAACTAGGTCAATTTACGAAGAAATGCAAATAGCCAATAATCACATGATAAAATGCTCAAATTCACAGGAAATCAGAGTATTGCAAATTAAATAATAAAATGCTACTTTTGTCCATTATAAAGAAAAAATTAAAGATGGAAAATATTCAGTACTAACAAGAGAAACAGGAAAGGAGTTTATAGGAGTACAGACCGGTACAAGCTTTTTGGAAAGAGATTTAATACTACAGATTATAATTTAAAGATGTACATAGTTTTTAACCCAGAAATCCCATTTTCTAGGAATCTGTCCTTCAGAAATGGTAGCATATGCACATGAAGACATCTATACGGGAAGCTCTCTGAAGAGCAAAAACTTAGAAATAATCCAACGCCCCTTAATAAATGACAGCATCAGGGTAGAACAGGTGTAGGAACAGATGAGAGCCATTAAAAACGATGACAGTGCTGACCTGGAAAGATGTCCATGAGATTGTTAAATGAAAATATGCTACTACTTATAGCTTGATTATAATTCAGTTTTAAAGAGAGAAAGAAAAAGAGGGAAAGAACATGCACAGGTATATTTTACATAAATTTAGGAAAAAGTCAGAAAAGCTATGCATTAAATGGGTAGCTATTACCTAGGAGGTAGGTAGGGGGACAGGCAACTTTCATTCCGTACTTTGTACAGCTATCTTTCACTGATGAATTGTGAATGACGTTTTTTCCCAGTATTTTTCAAATTCAAAACTACGTAGATATAAACGTAAATGTAAAATGAATGCATTTACTTGTACTCGGTGGCCTGAATTTATTCTAGGACATAACCACCTCCTTAGCTGGTCAGAAAGCAGGCCTTTACTGTGAAATTTTAATCATACTCGTTTGCTAAAATTAGAGTCTCGATCTTTGGAAATCTCTTTCTCCTATGACTGAATTTTATCATCTCCTCAAATACAATCTAAACAATATAATTATGTATCGACTGCAGCAACAACACGGTTGTTCTGAAAAATGGCAAAAATCCTGGAGGAATCTTTAGCCTCAAGATATCTGATAATAATGAGGGTAAAGCCAGATTCCTATATATCTACCCTTAGCCGATTTTCTTCCAAGTAAGCGAGAAACTTGGGATGCTCTGTATTTTTTTTTTAAATAAATTAACTCGGCCAGAAATTAGTGTTTCAAAATTAAAAAAAAAAAAATGAAGCTAATTTCTGATATGGCCAATGACCTCTACAGCCAGTTCTTGAGAAATAATAAACTGGATAAAACCCTATATCCAAATAGATTTTTTGTTTTAAAAGCTTTGTTTCTTATTTCACTACCTGCTATTTTCCCGGTCAACAGTCACTTCTAATATGCTCGATCCATTCAACGGATTGAGCTAACAACCTCGCTCACGTCAGGGAAGGTAGAAGCCACTCCCCGGTCCGTGCTGGCAGCAGTATTTATGAACCGGCAGACACCATGAACGGTGGGAAGAAAGGGTCAGGCTCTCTCCTCGATGTTATTACCGTCCTCACCCAAAGATGGACCGGGGGAGTCAGCTGATTAGCCACGGTTCCTCAGGAATAACTGCTGTTCTACGCGCAATACTGCATCACTTCGGGGCAACGTACTACCGTCTTTTCTGATCACCTAACAGCACTAGCACTGTGCCTTATACACGGCAAGTACAAAACGAGTAGTTGGCTGAATAAGTAACTAGAAAACAGAATAAAGTGCTCTGAGTTACAAACAGGTCAGCACTCCGTGAAAAAGTAAAGACTAAGTTATTCCCCCTTACCACAAGGTGAAACTTTTTTGAGAAAATGAAGTCGTAAAAAAGAGAATGGTATTGTGCCTGAGGGAAGAGTCTAATCAGCTCCTGTTATAGCCCTTTGTTACCTATCCATCGCTGTAACACCAAAAAGCTAACAACCTTCAAATGAAATACTTTATTTGTGCCTGGGACTAGGAACTATGTTGTCATGTGAATCACGACATTGTTACGTACACATGCACTTGCCACAGACAGCAACTGTCCTTAAAAAGCAAGGTAATTTCATATAACCCTCACAAATGAACAGACAAATATCACAGGCAAAGGGAAGTGAAGTAAAAAAGAGCAAACGCCCTTCGCTGAAACTGGGTTATGATTAGGAGCAAGTATTCCTTTGGTTATCAGAACCACGGGACGTGCTCCCGCAGAGAGAACTCACACGGTAACGTTTCCCTTCCTGTGTCAAGACTGTGTCCCTTGGGTTACATACCAGCCCGAATAAAGTGAACTTCCACTTTGGGCATATTTCGTGGTTTAACTTACCCCAAGTTCTATGTCTTCTGAATGAAGCTTGGCTTGGATTGCTGCAAATCCACCTAATTCTCCAAACTGAGGGGAAAAAAGGGCACACGTTATTTTTAAAATGCTGTACCTTAATAATTTAAGCAAAAAACGAAGGCTACCATTCTACCCTATCAACATGCTCTATATAATACCGATCTTGAGAGACCCATCCCAAAGATCATTCTAATGTTCCCGTGATACTCTGCAGGAGGCGTGCCGAGCCCTAACGCTGAGGCTCATCTGTATACACAGCACGCGTGAAAAACAGGAGGAACTACAGAATCTACCTCCTTAGGAGAAAAATTCTTATGACTCTAAGCTCTCATTTACTTAAAATACCAAACTCTAGGCAGTCTTGTTAGAGGAAGGAAAACATGACCGTATTAATAAAAGTTGTATACCTTATTTACCAAATCCACCACCCATCCATGAGGCTCCTGTGAGAAAAGAAAACAGAAATTGAGATGGCAAGACGAGAACTTCCCCATTAATTCTTGTATTTCTTTTAACTTCGGTCAAAAGTTGGAGGAAAGGGGCGTCTGGGTGGCACAGCGGTTAAGCGTCTGCCTTCGGCTCAGGGCGTGATCCCGGCGATCTGGGATCGAGCCCGCATCAGGCTCCTCTGCTATAAGCCTGCTTCTTCCTCTCCCACTCCCCCTGCTTGTGTTCCCTCTCTCGCTGGCTGTCTCTATCTCTGTCAAATAAATAAATAAAATCTTTAAAAAAAAAAAAAGAGGAAAAAAATATGAAGATTTGAAAAATATTTCAAAAGGCTTTTCTACACGTTGCTCCACGTGAGTCCGGGCCATCACCGTACACGATTTCCGGAGGCTGCGCGTCCGTGCTGGGATGGCACTGCTACAGCATGGCGCGTCCGTGCGTTTCTGCGTGGCTGAGAGCAGGGGCTCAAGCTCTCCAAGGTGCAGGATAACTTGAGTTAAATTCTCTAAGAAAATTACGTTTTAGAAATCAGGAATTCCTAACCTAAGGAGTAGCAGATCCCGAATAAAGAGGCTAAGTTTCAGTCCCAGCTGTCCCACTAATTGGTGCCCTGGGGCACGCGCTTTCTTTTCTCTGCTTTCCCTCCCTGCTTTCCTTTTCTAAGCAATTCACTGCTCCGGGGGCTGAATACCATTGTGGGGGAGCAGAGACTATGAAAAGATGTGGTCCCTGCTTTCATGGAGCTCATACTGTAGCAGCGTCCACAAAAGCAAGTAAACCAACACATACCTAAAACCTAATTCAGTCTAGGCTCAATCCCACAAAAGGAAAAACCACATAAAGGTCCTCAAATGAGAAACGGAAGGAGCCTACTCTGCCCAGAGTGGTGGTCACGGAAACCCTCTCCGAAGTGGTCTTTGAGCTGGATCCTACAGAATGACAGCGCTTTAGCCATTCAAAGAGTCCAGGCAGAGAGGCCGAAATGGAAAAGGTCCCATTTGGGGAAGGCTGTGAATTGGAACTGGGAGGGACTCTCCCAGCTGGGACACAGTGAGCCGGGGAGAGCAGCATGGGTGGAGCTGTCGAGAGAGGCAAAGCCTAGATCCTGCGGAAACGTGTAGACTGGGATTGGAAAGAAAGCAACAAAAGCGTTTAAACCAGAAAGTGACACGTTTTATGTTATAAGATGACCAGTCTCCCAGTTGTCTGGAGGATGGAACAGAATGGACGAAGACGAGTGGAAGGGAGAGACGGCAGTTGGAAGACAAGTGCAGTAACCAGGTAAGACGTGACAGTGTCATGGGCAGGGTGGCAGCAGCAGAGACAGAGAGAACTGAACACCTTTGAGATGAACTCCAAGGACGTGTTTATGGTTGGAGGTGGGTCATAAGGAATGAATCGTGGTGGACTCCTATGCTTCTGGCTTGAGCACCTACGTAGATGCGGATGCTGTTTACTGATGGGGAGAAGGAAGGCTGGGGAGACAGAAGGAAGATCCATTTCAGGCACACTAAGTTTGAGACGTCTGTGTAGTGACCAAAAGGAAAACAGCTGGCCCTTCAAGTCTGGTGTGCTCAGAGAAGAGGTCTGGGCCACAGAGATACAAACTGAAGGGCCATGAGCACAAAGATGGCATTTACAGCCACGAGAATGGAAGACAGTTCTTAGGGAAAGCATAATGAACAAAGAGAAGGCGGCTCTGGGTCAAAGCCGAATGGAGGTGAAGGAATCAAGAAGGGCAATGCGATGACTTACAGAGTAGGTGAAGAAGCAAGAGACTACAGAAGGACTGATTTTGGGGGGGCAGGAAGTGACAGTGACCGCCACTGTTGATGGGGTCAGGAGACATTTCCTGTGGCTCTGGAAACATGGAGGCTGTTGGTGCCTTTCCGAGAGTGCTTTCAGCAGAGTGTTAGAAAAAAGAGGTCACGGAGACTTCGGTCTCATTACCCTAAACACCTAACTGAAGAGCGCTAACACCACCGGACAAAAACACTTTTAAAACACACAGTTGAGTTGGCACAAAGTGCTCAGAAGCTGAAAACAAAGAGAAAGCAGAAATCGTGTGAGGTAAGCAGACTCTGAGGCCAGCCTTCAGGGTGCAGGCTGTGGCCTCCATTTTCACAGCCAAGGCGGGGCTGGGAGATAAGAGGAGAGAGTCACATAAAGCTGGCACTCAACGGGCTGCCACCTCAGTGTAAGGTGAACTGAAAGAACTCGCCTGCAAGAAAGGGGGAACAACAGGGAAGCCCGCCTACCTTGACTCTGATCCTGGATGGAGGGGAGTAAAAAACTCTCTAAGAGTCTGTAAACATAGACTTGCCTCACACGGCTTCACTTCTCAAATTCATACTAACTTTGGGGCGCTGGGTGGCTCAGTAAGGTTGGCCGGCCGACTCTTGGTTTCGGCTCAGGTCATGATCTCAGGGTGGTGAGATCGAGCCCCGGGTGAGGTTCTGTGCTCCGCATGGAGTCTGCTTGAGATTCTCTCTCTCCCTCTCCCCCTACCCCTGCTCACACTCTCTCTGTCTCTAGAATAAATAAGTATATCTTTAAAAAAAAATTCACACTAACTTGATGGTTTGAAATACCTTAAGCTGAGAATTTATTCTCAAGTGTTCCCAGACTGAAGTGCTCCCAGACACCTGGAGGAAGTAAAGGTAAACCCTCTTTGAAGGAAGAAACTTTCAATCCAGGCTTCAAACAATCCTCCCAGATTAATTTTCAAGAAATACGACTTCATAGAGAAACAAATACAAAAAAAAAAATATATATATATATATAAATATAAATATAATGGTATATACACATACAGACATAAAACAAGTTGAAGTTAGTAATATATATATATATACACTACGGTAATATATATATTATGGTTATATATATATATATATATATATCTCATGGTATATACACATACAGACATAAAACAAGTTGAAGTTAGTAAAAGCCAACAGAATCAAACCTGCAGATATCAGACACAGAACACAAACACACAGGAGAATGAAAACACGAGGCAGGAATGTGAGATAATAAAAATGAGTAAACAAGCCAACGAGAACCAAATAGAATTTATATAATTGAAGAAAAGTCACTGAAATTGAAGACTAAACAAACAGGTTAGACGGCATACCTGATAAGGAGCAGAACCACAATTAGTGAACTAAACCCCAGATCTGAGAAATGATCAGAACCTGCAGCACAAGGACATAGGAAGATGGGAAAATGAGAGGTTAAGGGACACAGAGGACAGACACAAAGGTTTAACATGTATCCACCTGAAGTTCTGAAGAAGAAAGACTGATTAGTGGGGAAGAGGCAAGACAGTGGCTGAGAAGTTTCCAGAATTGATACAAGATATTAATCCTTAGATTTAAAAGCCCAATGAATCTGAAGCAAAATAAAACGAATACCATAGTCACAGGAGTCAAACTGCCAAACATCAAAGAGAAAGAGGAGATCGCCAAGAGCAGCCGTGGAGACGGGACAGACTTCTTACAAAAGCAACAACAGTCAGACCAACCACCAACTTCTCGACAGCAATAATCAAATCCAGAAGACACTGACATAGTATCTTTGACATTCTGAAAGTGTAACAGTCAATCTAGAATTTAAAACCCAGAGAAAATACTCTCTGAGGCATGGGAAATAAAGTTTGGGCCATCAAAAACAAAGACTTAACCACCAATGGGCCCTTACTAAAGGACCCTTTTGAGGATGCACTCCAGAAAGAAGAAAAACGACCCCAGTGGAAGCGATACAGAAGGTATGGTAGTCAGTGAGACAGCACATACATACGGCTAAGTCAAAACGCCGTATAAGAGAACAATGATGGTATCTGTTTGAGGGTCAAGCAAGACAGAGAGGACTAAGACACTGCACGATAAAGACAAGGGGACAAGAGTAAATAAGTCAGGCGGGAACTGGGCACACAAAACATTCCAAGGTCTGTATGTGCTGCTCAGAAGAGGATAAAGATATTCTGAAATTCTGATCTCCTTCACTTAAGTTACAGTTCTAGGGTAACTAGTAAAAGAATAAGTGGGAGGGGAGAACACAGAATCTTCTCTGGTAGTGGTGTGAAGGGGCAGAGAACCATGATGAAGCTGGACAGGGGTGTGGGATCAAAGGCAGAATTTTTAAAGATGGGCAAGACGAGCGCACGATGTACACAACAGGAATGCTCCGACAGAGAGGAAAAGACCGAGGATACCAAAGGACAGAACACCCAAGGAGGAAGATGCTTGAGAAGGCAAGAAGAAAGGGGATGATCTCGGGGCTCTGCAGGAGGGAGAAATCCTGTGCAGTACTGAGAGGAAATACACAGACTGACCCTTTCTGGTCCTGGATGTCACGTGTGGAGACTGAGGGGAAGAGAAGGAACATCTGCAGAGTACTTATAGTGAACCCCTGGGGTTAGTGTTTCTGTATACAGTTGCCATCCAACCTTCACAACAAAACTGAAGGCGAGGGTTTAATATTTTGGGAGGCAAGGCTGGATATAGTCACAGACGCAGACAACAAGGCTGGGTTACTTGGGTTCTTCCCGTGACTAGGTCTGTGGACTCAGGCAAGGACTCAACTTCTGTGTGCCTCAGTTTCTCGTCCATGAAATGGGGTCAAAAATAGTACTTCACTCACTCAGTTGTTGTGGAGATCAAATGCCACAGTGTCTACTCACTGCCCTTTCCACTTGGCCCTCATCCCCTTGTCTCTGGAGGACTGCCTGACCCTCCCGGACAGCACCGGCCACCCCCTCCTGCAGTCCACGTTACTACGGTTGCATGTGCTGCTTATGGTACCTTAAGTTTTTGTTTTCACATTTCCTCCACTAGCTCTAAGTTAGGAGCCACGGCTTATTACTCTTTATATGACTGCTGAACTAAACTTCTACTTCGACTAAAGCAATGGACAAGTTTTTCTATGTACTCCATTGACTCCTTTCAACGGTTTCTCCAAAACCAGAGTTCGATCAACAGACTGTTTAGATTATGTACTCCTTGTGGGTATAATGTTATTGGGCACACTGTAGGCCTTTAAATATAAAATAAAGATAATTGGTTCTTGACTTGGAAAAAACCCCAAAGCTTTAATGCTTCTGGAATTTAAAAGAAAATGATACATGAGACTACCTTCTAGATTATTTTTTCTAGTCATAATTAGCCATTTCAAATGGTCTCAAATGCTCTAGCTTCTCAAACATCTCTGAGAAACTGGGACACCCATAAACTGGGGTTCTGACAATTCAATAAATAGGGCACTGATGTCATGCGGTCATTTCGCATTTCGCTAAACGTCATTTCAAATCTATAAAATTCTTTATGATGTTGGTTAATAGCTGTGGAAAAATATGCAATATCTGAAAAAAAGTTAAGCAATTTTATGAGCCATATGGAATATCTGTCATTTTTCACAGACTGTTTTAATCCTTCCACGTAAATTTTTATAGCAGAAAAAATCTTTTTCAATACATTTCTCTATAAAATGACGGAACAAGACCATGTTTACCTTTTGGAAAGTAGACACAGGTGAAACAGCAAACATATTTCCCTCCCCAAACACTTCTGTCCAATTCCTTTGAGACACTTTCATTCTGTTTTTGAAATGGTATTCATTATCAGGATTGAAAGCCTAGATTCAAAGAGAACAGAGAAGCACTATTATTATCTATTTCTATAGCAACAAATATTAGCATTAGAAAAGAGGAAAATATAGCCTTGGACTCCTTCGGTAATGGAATCTTCCAAACATCCCCCAGTGTGTATTCCTGGGCTAGTGCAGAGGAGCAGAAGAGCAAGGCAGAGCTCTCCTCTCCTCTTCTGTCCGGCGGCTGCCGGGAGGGAAGGCAGGGTGCACGGCCAGGAGCTGCCCTAGGTACAGCCAGGCAGCAGGGCCGTAAAGGCCCCTTCTTCACACAGCTACTGGGACTAGTCAGGGAAAGAGGCCAGAAACCAAACCGCAGGAGCACCCCATGTGAAAGCATTTATGACGTGAATAATTAGGAAGACATGAGGGAAAGCAATTTAATTATTCTAAGAGCTGAGAAAGCTATTAAAATTAGAAAGGTATTTTGTTAAAACTGAGAACACAGAATGAATGGTTGCTCTGATTTTAAAATAAAAAGCAAGGTCCCTAACAGCTAACTTAATGTCTTTAACAATATCATTATCGCTCATTATTAATGACAAGTCAGAGGACAGTTGGTGTTTTAAACAAAATCAAAACACAAAGTACTTCATTTTAGAGATACTGTACCATTGTAAGCACACCCAGGAGACCAGTGGGAATCGGATCTTGTTTAATTCTCTCTGCAACCAATTCTATTAATAGCATCAACATGTTGTAGATTCCTTCATGAATTTCAGTACCCCACTTGTGAACAGCACTCGAAGTCAGGAGCTACAAAAACAAAGGGCGCTTTAGAGCCTAACTTGAAAAGAAAAAGTCTATTGTTTATCAGTTCAATCTTAAATAATCAAGAGAGGATTACCACAGTATCACTTTTATGCAGATGACTTGCTTTAAAACCCCTGTAGCCTGCAGCCCATCTATTTGCTCAATGATTTCAGAGTCAACATTGAGTTTTGTTTTCGAACGTTAATTTCCTTACATTGAAGCAGCTGGTTTAAAAGAAAATTTTCATTTGTTTTCCTACTTTTCGTTATTACTAAGGGATGTCAAGTGGTGTACAACAAGAACCTGAGACCAAATCCTGGAGCTACTACTGTTTTATAGCTGGATGGCCTTGGACAAAAAATTACCCGAGTTCCCAGAGGCTCAGGTGTCTCACGTCTAAAGAGGCAAAATTCCTACCCACTTCACACAGATGTGAAGAGTAGCAAAAGATAAAACAAATGTGAAAGTGTTTTATAAATAATAAGGTATTACTATTAATATATTATGGCGGCCCCTATTAACCAGTATTCCTAGAACCTAAGAAATGTACGCTGTGTTTCATGACTTGAGCATACATATTCTTGTTGTATTTTAAGTATCTCAGAAACGGGACCACATCTTCCTACCTGTTGACCAGATGGCAGCAGAACTCTGAATGTGAAAAAAATTTTAGAAATACTTTACCAGATTATTTTGCTTATATTTTCCTTTTTGATATGTATAGAAGGAACATTCAATTTTAAAAAAATGTTTAAGCAAATCTAAAAGAGCTCGAAGTGATAAGGCATTGTAACATTTCACAGCTATTTTTCTTAAATATAAAACAAAATATACAAACAATGGTGCATCTTACACTCAGCATCTTAGAGTCATTAAAAAGGAGGGAAAAGGCATGTAGATGAATCTACATCAGTGGATTTCTCCAATCCTCAGTCTAGTCCTTGGGGAAATCTAACGCAGGAACAACTTGGCGGAACGGGGAATGAGAAATCAAAGGGTTTCACTTAATAAAATAATGGCAAATTAGTATGGTGGTTTCATGTTTTTGTAAGATTTCCCCTCAGAAGGAAAATACTACGCAATAAAAATTCCATCTTGGTCACACTGAGAACCCCTTAACAAGGGCAGCTTGAAGGAGCCCAAACGTCTTTAGCTGCAGAGAAAAACCCAAAGTCCAGATTTTCTAAATACCAATTAGCTGCACAATTTGCTCAAACGAGCAATAATCCTAAGACTGATTTTATATAAACCAATGAGTTACTTTCTTTTTGCAAGAATTTTTTGCCTGCCTCTATCTTCTTCCTATACTTAAATACTAAAGCAAAATGAAGCAGATTAGCATTTGAGAAGGGTCATATGACTACAAAATAAAATGTATGTAGATTTAGCACCACTCCGTCTGTAACCTTCTCATTTGTTCAGTTTTGAATGTGGAAAGGGAAGTCCACCTACTCCGCAGGGTGGGGGGGGGAGAGGCAGGGGAAGAAGACAGGCAGCCCTTTGTGGGGAAGCCATGCTCACGGTTTAAACGTTAACTGTGCACTATGGCCAGACCTAGCTTTCCTTCCCTGCTTGAACACTCAGTGAAGAATCCAGGCTGGCCTGAAGGTAAAAGGGGAAGAAGGCAGACATGACAACAGCCCCTTTGGTGCGCCTTATTCGTACAGCTGCTTATTACTTACACCCTCCCTTCTAATGACACATTTGAGGTGGCTTGTAAGAGATGTCAAGGGGAAGAGGGTAGAGGGATAGTCATCGTACCAGGAAGCAAAGATAGGGAAACGATACCAATTATATAAAATACTACTGAGTTTTCTGGTAGCCAAGTCTAAAGGTACACAGAATTCTGTAAATTAAATTCTGATTTAATTAAAAGAAAGCATGCTTTATTGATGCAGCGGCGAACCTTTTTAATAGCTCTAAACTGTAAAGAGAATTTAACGTATCAGTTTTACATAAACACCACCAAACAATATAACAGAGGGTACCCTTGTGCTCGTAGTTTCATGGAAAAAAAACAACCTAGCAACCAACGGCTGGACCACTTATTACACTATTACAAACAGCTGAGGACATAATATAAAACTGTTTTCTGAAGTGTCTCTGCACAGAGTTACAGTAATATGCTCTAAATACATAACTTGTTGGTGACCTGTGTTGACACAGGGCTCTCTGGATCTGGAGATCATCAAACTAAAGGTCCTTATACTGATAAATCCTTTTCCATGACTCTGAATAAAGTTGCATTTTCTTTCTCTGTAAATTTATGCATACAGCATAATGTATCACAGTATGTTACATTATAAAACTTCTATTTTTAAAAAAATTACTATAATTCTTAACACAATTTGTAAAAGTTTAAAATAATTTTAAATGATAAATTGGTAGATGAATTCATCCAAAATGAACATACGTCTTGATTCCATGTAATCTCTGCCCAAATGACAATTTTAAAGAATTTCGCACTTTTTTCAAAGATGCAGCTGTTTTTGTTCCTAAAATTAATTTTGGTTTTTTTAAGCCTTGAATCAAGGGAGAGTCGATCAAGATGTAGATGGGAATAATAGTTTACAAATGAACAGTTTATTTTACTGGGTTTTAAGATAAATACAATCTTCACCCATCTGTAGTTCTAGTGGCTTCCTTGCATATGAGACAAAAATGGATGTCAAAACCCAGAAGGACAAGACAGCAGGGAGACTCATTCATTCAGCAAAGATTTACTGAGCTCTCTCTTGGAGGCAAGCACTGGCTATACGCTGGGGAAAACGACAGTATCTATAACATTGTCTCTGCTCTTTCGGGATTCGGGACTCATGTCCTGAAAAGGAAATCATGCTGAGTTAGACTGCTTTCAGAAACACAAGTCCTGTGATCTCCTATTCTCCCTGTTAAGAAAAATTGCTTTATAAGCGATGTGACCAGAAGGGGAGGAAGCACATCACTCTAGCTCTGCCACAGATACTGCCACATGCCTGCCATTTTGCCATGGAACCTACTCAACCTGGCCAAACTTTGTGTAGTTCAAAATGCCTGCTTCTGTCTCAGTTCAACAATCAGTACAAACGGCTTGTATTTTGATAAATACGCATTATCTTTCTAAATGCCAGAAGCCTTACATTAGTAGGAAATGTGATTTCCTGGTATAGGTAAGTCTTAACCTATTCTTTGGCAATTAAAGAGAAGGAAGTAAAAGTGACAGCCACCAAAGACATGCACAAACAACTAAATATAAAAGTAAATCATTCATAAGCCCCAAATTCGGAGTGACTTTGTTCATAGCAGGGGATTCCTCAGTTGAACGAGACTCATAAACGGGTCTCACACAAAAAACTGAAACTAAAACAAAAAGCCTGTTCATTCTCACCCCCACCCAAAAAACCAGACTAGCACATTTTTTCTTACCTTTTTAAAGGCTTCAGGCATACACCTATCCATAAATCTTTTACAATTCTCATCAGACTCGGAAAGACCTTAGTAAAATAAATGAAACAATACGCCTTACTAAGATTTTAGGCAGATTTCAGAAATCACATATATCATTCCAAATTCGTAATGCATGGAACTATTTCTTTATAGAAACTTTGATTCTTAAGGGATTATTTAAGCAGAATATATATATTCTGATGAAGGAACAGACTGACAATCACAGTATTAACGTATTTGTTAACAGCATAATATATTAGTATGCATTAACTCATATACCTTTGTTAATAATATAATAAATAATTAGAAGTGAAATGGTTAAACTTATGTTTCCATTGTCAGAGTAACTTCAAATAATCTGACTTAACGCCAACAGCCACTTCTTACTAACTGTTGTTTTCCTAAACAGCTCTATAAAAACACAAATATTCTCAATAGATACCAAAATCACTCTTCTTCCCTAAAACAAACCAAGGGACTCTTGTGTCAAATGCACAGAGTTCTGCCTGGCACACAACAGGTGATGAATATTTGCGAAGTGAATGAATGAATCCACTGTAAAATTATCCTTTGGAACACATTGTTTAAAAAAACTTGATAATGTATTTTGCTTGTCATTGGGAATACTGTTGGACACATTTTCTTTTTTTCAGACCCACCACGTAGCATAGTACCTACATCCTAACAGGCACGCAATAAATGCTGGTGCTGAGAAGCCCGTCATAACGTGCCATAAAAGGCCATGAGAATGAAATCTGATCCCAGTCAAAATATTTCCTTTTGATGTGCCTCATATTTAATCATGGTGGTAAACTATGCACACTTTTAATGAGGGGGAAAAAACCACAAAACAGTGGACCAATTCATCTCACTTTATAACCGAACTGAATATGAAAAATAAATTGTTTTTTCTTCAATGTATTTAGAGTCTAGAAGCTTCCTTATATTGACACCCATTTTCCAACCTGGAGATATTTTATTACTCTATTAGTTTAACATCTGTAAAGCACTTAAGACAGTGCCAAACATTTAATATGCACAAAATGTTCACTAAATAAATATTACTTTCTTCACTTAAAGAATAAAAAGCCACTGAATTGAACCTTAAAGTGCTCCAAGCTTTTGTGGAAAACATTCATTTCAATTTCTATAAAGCTTTTCAATTATATTTTAAAGACTCTCATACTCTGTTGGAGCTAGAAGAAAACAGTTTAATTCAAAGCTTTTATTCCACAGGGGCTACAGTAAGACTAAGAGAGTAAACGATCAAATATTATACAGATGCGTGATCATACAAGAGCGAAGATTAACGTCAGGCCTCCTATCAAACCAAACAGTCCCCTCCTCCTGTGTCCTGCAGTGATAACTTACCAAGTCTGGCCAGATAGGTAGATGCCAACAGGCATCTGCCTAGTGATTCTTCTCGCTTATAAGGGATGGACCAGTGATCAGTCAAAACGCGGCTTTCCAGTTCATACAAATTGGTTGTAGGGAATTCAATTCCTTCCCCTGAGCAGTTTCCGTTTTCATCATTCTTCTGACAAAAAGGTATTATGGTAAGAAAACAAATACACACGCTCATTAGTGACTACTGTAAAATGGCTCACCTGGGCACAGAGCAGACGCTGACCCAGTGGTGGCTGTGAACACTGAGTGTGGATTCCCCAACTCTTCCCTCATAGTCACATCTTTTGCCAGACTATCTCAGATACTCCCAGCTCTTGTCATGGTGGCACCCCCGCTCTCGCAGAGGCCAGCTCACTTCTTTCTTCAATCTCTTGTTATGAAAGAGCACACCCACCTTCCCCTGTTTTCAGAAGGGAGAGGTTTTCCCAAAGAGTTCTCCATATTGCTGTCTCCATCTACTCACACTGACTCCCCCCTGACCCCACACCGGTATGGTGGCCACCACTGTCATTAAATCCAATGAACAGTTTCAGTCCTTTTCTTCCTTCTCAGCAGTATTTGCCCTTCTTGCCCGCTCCCTCTTCTTGAAGTGTTAGCTTACATCCCTCACCTCCCGGGAGGGCACACCTCCCTGTTCTCATCCTCCGGGTCTTGTTCTGTTCTGTTCTGTCTCTTCTGGTACACCCCCTCTTCCTGACCATCAAATACTGGAGCTTCTCAAACCTCAGTGCTAGGCTCTCTCCTCTCGGTGAAGGGCAGCACAGCCAGAAATCAAGGACTCATTCTTAAAACCCTGTTCTCCCATCCCCCCTCCAAGACCTGCTGATGCGACCCCCTAAATTTCTTTCGAATCATCTACCTCTGTCCACGTCCGCGGAGATAGCTCTATTCCCGAATACACCCGTCTACCTTCTTCAACCTACGTTAACTCCCGTGCGTCCTTAGCTCTTTCAGAAAAGCCCTTCTGGAACTCCTAAACTATACTGGATTCCTCTCATTATTTTATAATCTAACCACCCTGAACTTCTCTTTCATGGCACTGCTCACAAATTTTACACTTATTTGTCATATATTTTATGTTTGCTGCCACTAGACAAACTCCCTGAAGACGTGGACCCTGTCCAGTTTCGACTGCCTTTGGTGCCTAACACACAAAGCAGGTATTTAATATGTGTTGGTAAGTAGAAAAATACTTCATGCAAACAAGGTTTCAACTACCAGTAGGGTAACTGCCACACTTTCCATCAGTTCTTACCACAGTAATTTGTTATAAAGCTAACTGGGCCCCTCCCCCAAACTGCCTAATACCTACTCTGGTTTCTTTAAAACCTAAATATTTTCACAATTCACTCTATAATTTAATCATTACAAAATAAAATCATTCCATTAAAAAATTACCTTTAGCCTCAGTTAAGGAAAAGACCATAAATATAAAATAGAAGTGATAAAAATACACAGAAGAAAATGATTTTCAATCCCATATGAGATCTAAAGGAATGTGACACTAAACTGGGATGAAAATAAGACAAAAAACAGAAAGGTGATGAAAAACTAAAAATGAAGTAGACAATGTAAATTGGAGGTGAAGGGTGGGGGTGGGCGAAATAGGTTTAGAATCATAATATATGGGGAAAATTCAGTTTTTAAAATATAATACTTTTCAGAAATACATGTAATTAATAAGTTCTATAAACAAAATAGTTTTATTTAAAGGAACCTGAGGATACTCTAATAAGAGTAAAGATTTTAGTATATTTTCAAAACTGTTTACTTGTTAAATGCTTAAATTTATTAACCTAGGATCAAAGTAGAATTAAGGCATATAAAAATAAAATTCAACTGGATGACATGCTATACTAATAGATCAAATCATGTATGAAATCATTAAATGCACCTAGCAGCTACTAAAACTATGAGCTTCCAAAAAGGACTGCTGCCTTTCTAGGAGTCACAAGAGAGCTGTGTCCTCTCCCTGCTCTCCAGCAGGTGAGGACACAATGAGGTCAGCAGCCGCCTATGACGGGGAGGAGGGCCCTCACTAGAACTGGACCATGTGGGCACTCTGATCTTGGACTCCCAGCCTCCAGAACAGTGCGAAATGAATTTCTGCTGTTCATAAGCCAAAAAACAAGCAACCAAAGAGCTAAGAGCTTCCTCTGGGGACCGGGAGCGGGGGGCAAGGTCTTTAGCATCAGTAATGAGGTGAGTATCATGTGCGCACTGAAGTAATGCACCATGAAGTCACAGCATCACTTCTGTGGTCACCCTCCCAAATATGCAAAGCCTGAATCTAGTCATCAGGAAACCCAACGTGAGGAACACTCAAAAACTAACTAGCCTGCATTCTTCAGAAAATGTCAAAGTCATGGAAGACTGAGAGTGACTAGACAGACAAGTAGCTCAGCGTGACACGGGCTCCTTGGTTAGATCTCAAAAGAGGAATTTTTGTTTTTGTTTTGTTTTACTTCTTGGCTTCAAAGGACTTCAGTACTGGATCAATGTTAATTTCCTCATTTTGATAACGTGCAAAGGTTAAAAAAGAGAATATCTTCATTTTCCGGAAACACACACTGAAGTATTTAAGGGTGAAGGGGCATCATGTCCATAATTTATTCTCAAACAGTTCAGGAAAAGCAGTAACGAAACAGACACAAACACATTTATACACACATGAACATAACACATGCATGCATACATACAAAAATAGAGAATAATAAAGAGAATGTGATAAAATGTTAACATTTAAAGACCCTGAATAAAGGTTATATAGAAATTCCAGATTTACAGAAAAGTTGAAAGTGCACTGCAACTTTACTGTAAATCTGGTATTATTTCAAAATTAAAATAAAAACAATTTAGTCAGATGAATATATAAAGACACAGAATTTTGGAGCCAGACAGAATCTAAGAAAATTCAGTATTTTACACAGGTATAACCTAATGAATCTAGAGAGGTGGGGGTGCACTAAGAGTGGTTAAAAAAAAAAACAGTTAAATTATACTTAGTATGCTCTACTTAAGAACCCCATTACAGTTGTTAACATAAATAATTTGGCTTCTAAATACTTGTATGTTTTTGTCTCAGATTACTAAATAGGTATACATGTTCTTTGTAGAAAAATACAGAAAATATGAATAGCAAAAAATAAAATCCACCATTAATTCCATCATTTAAAAATTAATCCCACTGACATTTTAATAACTATTTTTCCAGTAAAAGCTATTTCTTTACAGATTTCATTTTCTTAAAAACGCACAAATGTGGAACCAACCACCTCCATAGGCCCCCATCACTCTCCCTCAGATAAAGACAGTATTAATGTAGTACTTCTTCTTCTATCGGATTTAAAAAGCTGATGCAGAAAGCAATAATTATAAAACTGTGTTAATGGAGCAATGTTGTTATGCTACTGAAATTAAGTTGATATTAATCTGAACTACACTGCTACAAATTTAGGCATTAATTATAATCCACAGGGCAACTGCTAAGAAAATAACTTAAAAATATATATAGTAAAAGAAAAAGGGAATTAAAATGGTATATGCAACAATATTAATACAAAAGACAGGAGTAATGGAGGACTAGAGGAACAAAAAAGCATAAGACATAGAAAACAAATAGCAAAATGGCAGAAGTAAATTTGTCTTATCAATTAAGTTATAATTATCAAGAATATGTTAAATATAAATGGACCAAACACTCCAATGAAAATGGTAGAGATCTACAGAATAAATTTTAAAAAATGAGCCAACAAGGAGCTCTTGGGTGGCTTGGTTGGTTGAGCATTCAACCCTTGATTTTAGCTCAGGTCATGATCTCAGGGCTGTGAGATTGAGCCTCGTGTTGGGCTCTGCACTGAGTGTGGAGCCTGTTCGGGATTCTCTCTCTCCCTCTGCCCTGCCCCCACCCCCATCCCCCACTCATTTGCATGTGCGAACTCTCTCTAAAAAAAAGATAAAATTTAAAAATAAAATAAAAAATGATCCAACGATATGATATCTACAACAGATGCACTTCAGATTCAAAGACACAAAGAAGTTGAAATAAAACGATGGAAAAGATATATCATGTACACACATGAAAGAGTTGGAGTGGCTATACCAGTATCAGACTAGAGTTAAGACAAAATACTACTAAAGATAAAAAGGGATTATTTCATAGTGATAAAAAAAGGTCAAAAGAGCAGGAAGATAAAATAAAAGAATGGAAAAAGACGTACCATGAAAAGAGTAACCAAAAGAGAGCTGTAGTGGCTGGCTACACTAATATCAGAAAAAAACAGGTATCATGTAAAAATATGTTACTGAAGACAAGGAATTTTTTTATGATAAAGGGTTAATCTATCAGGAAGACATAACAATTATAAAAATGTAGGCATCTAACAAAAGAGACTCAAAGTAAAGGGAGCAAAAAGTGACAGAATTTAAGACAGAATACATACTTCAACAAGAATAGCTGGAGACTTCGACACCTCACTTTCAGTAATAGAACAAGATAAAAGATGAACAAGGATATGGAAGAGTTAAATAATACTATGAACTAACTAAATCTAAAAGACATTTATAGAATATTCCACTCAATAACAGCAGAATATACATTCTTAAGTGCACACAGAACACTCTTCAGGATAGAGCATGTAAGGTGCCAAAACAAGCCTCAAAATATGTGAAAGGATTAAATCATACAAAGTGTGTTCTCTGACCACAACAGAATGAAATTAGAAATCAACGGCAACGGAAATTTGGGAAATCTAAAAACGTGAAAATTAAACAAGATACTTCTAAATAACCAATGGGTCAAAAAAAAAAAATCACAAGGGAAATTAGAAAGTGCTGTGAGATGAATGAAAATTAAAATATAACAAACTTATGATGCAATGATTAGAGGAAAAATTTTTTTTAAAAAGAAGAAAGATCTCAAATCAATAACCTGATCGTGAACCTTAGGGAACTAGAAAAAGAACAAACTAAACCCAAGGAAGCAGAAGCAAAGAAATAATAAGGATTAGAGTGGAAATAAATAAAAGAATAGAAAAAATAAAGACAATAAAACCAAAAGTTGGTTCTTTGAAAAATCAACAAAAAGGAGAAATTTTTATGGGGCGCAGTCATTGAGCGTCTGCCTTCGGCTCAGGGCGTGATACCAGCGATCTGGGATCGAGCCCCACATCAGGCTTCTCCGTTAGGAGCCTGCTTCTTCCTCTCCCACTCCCCTGCTTGTGTTCCCTCTCTGGCTGTCTCTCTCTGTCAAGTAAATAAATAAAAAATCTTAAAAAAAAAAAAAAAAAAAAGAAATTTTTAGCCAGACTGACCAAGAAAGAAAGAAGGTTCAAATTACTAAAATCAGGAACAAAAGAGAATATCAACACTGATCTTACAGAGATAAAAACAACTGTAAAGAATACTATTGATGATTATATGCCAACAAATCAGATAACCTAGATGCAATGGATATATTCCTAGAAGGACATAAACCACCAAAACTGACGCAAGAAGAAACAAAATCTGAGAAGACCTATAACCAAGAAAATGGAGTGCTTTGTAATCAAAAGCTTCCCACAAAGAAAAGCCCAGGGCCAGATGCCATTACAGATCAATTGTATCAAACTCTTAAAGAAGAATTAACACCAAATCCTTCACACTCTCCCCCATCCCCCCAAAAAAGAAAGAAAGAAACGGAGGGAACGCTTACCAATTTATTTTAGGAGGGCATTATTACTCTGATATTAAGACCAGACAAAGATACTTCACAATGATGGATGCTTGATGAATAAACCAAATGTGGTATACACATGCAATAGTATATTCAGTCTTTAAAAAGAAGGAAATTCTCATACATGCTACAACAACATGCATGAACCCTGAAGACATCAGTGCTAAGTGAAATAAGCCAGTCACAAAAGGACAAATACTGTATTTCCATGTATATGAGGTAAAATAGAGCAGTCATATTCATAGAGACAGAAAATAGAATGGTGGTTGCCAAGGGCTGGAGGCAGTGGGGAATATGAAGTTACTGTTTACTGAGTACAGAGTTTCAGTTTGGGAAGATGAAAAAATTCTGGAGATGGATGGTGTGATGGTCGTAGGACAATGGAATGTACTTACTGACACAGAACTATACTTGGAAATGGTTAAAATGGTAAATTTATGTTAGGTATATTTTACCACAGTTTTAAAAATGGACAAAGATATCACAGAAAAAAACGAACAAAAAACTATGGACAGACCAATATCCCTATGAATACAGATACAAAAATCCTTCATAATAAACTAACAAACCAAATCCAGCAGTAAAGGATTACACACGTGAGCAAGTATGATTTATCCCAGGCATGCAAGATTCATTTAGCACACAAAAATCAATCAATATACTACACAACAGAATAAAAGACAAAAAACACATGATCATCTCAACAGATCCAGAAAAAATATTCACAAAATCCAACATCTTTTCATGATAAAAAAAAAAAAGCAACAAAATGGGAATTTCCTCAACCTGATAAAAGGCATCTAGGGAAGTCTATAATTAACATCATACTTAATTGTGAAAGACTGAATGCTTTCCTCTAAAGTCAAGAAAAATAAGTATGTCTGTTCTCACAGCTTCCATTCAACACTGTACTGGAGTATCTTGCCCAAGCACTTAGGCAAGATAAGAAATAAAAAGCCTTCGTTCATATTGTAAAGGAAGAAGAAAGCTATTTACATTCATTGATGACAAAATCTTGTATACAGAAAATTCTAAGGAATACACCAAAAAATAAAACCACCCTACCAGAAGCAATAAATGAATTCAGCAAGATTGCAGGTGCAGAACACAATATCAATATGTAAAAATCAATTGTATTTCTAATAATGAATAATGAACAATCCTAAAATAAAATTAAGACAATTCCATTTACAATAACATCAAAAAGAATAAAATGCTTAGGAAGTACAAGACTCATATACTGAAAACACAACACCACGGCAAAGAAATTAAAGAAGACCTAAATAAACAGAAAGACATCCCATGTTCATGGATTGGAGGTTAATATTGTTAAGGTGGCAGTAACTCCCAAATTAAGTCTATAGATTCAAAACAATGAGCATCAAAATTCCAGCTGGCTTCTTCTATTTTTTTAAAGATTTTATTTATTTGTCAGAGAGAGAGAGCAAGCAAGCAGAAGTGGCAGGCAGAGGGAGAAGGAAGCTCCCCGCTGAGCAGGGAGCCTGATGCGGAACGTGATCTCAGGACCCCGAGATCATGACCTGAGCTAAAGGCAGGTGCTTAACTGACTGAGCCACCCAGGCGCCCCTCCAGCTGGCTTCTTTGCAAAAACTGACAAGTGAACTCTAAAACTCACAGAGAAATGCAAAAAGCCCTGAACAGCCAAAATAATCTTGAAAAAGAAGAATAAAGTTTGAGGATCTCTACTTCTCACTTTTAAAATGTACTAGTTATAGTAATCAAGACAATCTGGTACAGGTACAGATCAATGGAAGTGAATTGAGATTTCAAAAATACAAAGCCCTTATATTTGTGGTCAACTGATTTTCAACAAGGGTGATAATACAATTTGATTAATCTCTGACAAAGGCATAAGAGCAATTCAATGAAGGTTAGCCTTTTTCAACAAGTGGTGCTGAGTCAACTGAATATACACAAGCAAAAGAATGAAACTTGACCCCTACTTCATACACAAATTAACTCAAAATGTAACACAGGAATAAATCTACAGGACCGTGGATTATTTCTTAGATAGGATAATTATTAGATAGGCAATTATTTCTTAGATAGGACACCAAAAACACAATGTCAGGGGCGCCTGGGTGGCACAGCGGTTGAGCGTCTGCCTTCGGCTCAGGGCGTGATCCCAGCGTTATGGGATCGAGCCCCACATCAGGCTCTTCCGCTAGGAGCCTGCTTCATCCTCTCCCACTCCCCCTGCTTGTGTTCCCTCTCTCGCTGGCTGTCTCTATCTCTGTCGAATAAATAAATAAAATCTTTAAAAAAAAAAACCACACAATGTCAAAAGAAAAAATATATAAATGTTGAAATTTGAATTTCATCAAACTAAAAGCATCAAAGGACATCATTAGGAAAGTAAAAAGAATCACAGAATGGGAGAAAATGTTTGCAAATTTCATATCTGATAAAAGATTTTTATCTAAAAAAGAGCTCTTATTAAGTAAAATCTTTAAAAACAAACAAACAAATAAATAAATAAGAACTCTTACAACTCAATAACAAAAAAGACAAACACCTCAATAAAAAATGGGCAAACAGGGGAGCTGGGTGGCTCAGTCGGTTAAGCACCCGACTCTTGATCTCAGCTCAGGTCTCAGTCTCAGGGTGGTGAGTTCGAGCCCCACGCTGGGCTCCACGCTGGACATGCAGCCTACCAAAAACAAAAATCAAAAAACGACCTGAATGGACATTTCTCCAAAGAAGATATACAAGTGGCCAATAATTAGCACATGAAAAGATGTTCAGTATTACTGGTCCTCAGGGATATGCAAATCAAACCCTAAAAAACGCCACCTTCACATACGTTAGAATGACTAAAATTTAAAAAGATAAATAAGTATTGGTGAGGATGTAGAGAAATTGGAAGCCTAATACATAAAATGGTGCACTCACTTTGCAAGACCATTTGTCAATTCCTCAAAAGTTAATCATAGTTACCACAGGACACAGCAACTGTACTCACTGACATATTTACCAGATACACCCTAGAGAGATGAAACACACGTCCACACAAAAACTTGCACATGAATGTGCACAGCAGGACTGGTGAGAGTAAATCAAAAAGTGGTAAAAACCCAAATGTCACCAAAACTAATGAATGAATAAATATGGTATATCCATGCAATGGCATATTTTTAGCCCTAAAGACAGACACAATACTGATACATGCTACAACATGACAGATATTCAAAAACATTACAATAAATAAAAGCCAGACCAAAAGGCCACATACTGTATGATTCTGCTCATATAAATGTCTAGAATAGGCAAATCCACCCGCTTAGAAAGTAGATGAGTGGTTGCCACAGGATGGGGGGAGGGAGAAAAGGACAGGCTGTTCTTGGACATAAGGTTTCTTTTGGGGGCAATTAAAATATTCTAAAAGAGTAGTGATGGTTGCACAACTCTGTGAATGCATACTTTAAAAGGGTGAACTTGGGGCGCCTGGGTGGCACAGCGGTTAAGCGTCTGCCTTCGGCTCAGGGCGTGATCCCGGCGTTATGGGATCGAGCCCCACATCAGGCTCCTCCGCTGTGAGCCTGCTTCTTCCTCTCCCACTCCCCCTGCTTGTGTTCCCTCTCTCGCTGGCTGTCTTTCTCTCTGTCAAATAAATAAATAAAATCTTAAAAAAAAAATAAAAATAAAAAAAACAAAAGGGTGAACTTTATCGTATGTGAATTGTATCTCAGTAAGGCTGTTATTTTAAAAAGTTGATTAACAAGAAGGAGGTCAATGATTATAGTCACTAAACATGAATAAGTATATAAATACATCTAAGAATTTCAAAACACGGAGTTGTACCTAATGATCTATACAAATGATACATATGCCCATTTGACAGTTTTAAAACAGCAATTTAAAAAATAATATACTTGAGATCTAAGAGGCAAAAAATTTCATGTTGCCTCCTAAGCAGTGAACATTCTTGACCTCGGTAAAAAAAAAAAGAGACCACACATGGAGTAGAGTAGGGTTAATGAATGATACGGGGCAGCATTACATTCTGAGGAGGCTGCTGCCAACACACAGAGATAGGGAATCACGAGAGAGGAGGAAATAGTGACATGAACCCATTTTCAGGTTGGTTTAATATTTTGAGTCATTGCTTTGAGTAGAGCCTGTCCTTGGCAAAAAGTACCTCCCAAGCAAGAGAACACATGCAAAGCAGCTCAGAATTGTCCCACTGCAAAATAGCTCCCAAGGGAAATACGGTATTGGGCTTTTAATAAGAACGAAGGAATATACTATACTAATTTCTCATTAAATGCCAAATCCAAATGATACCCAGGTAACCATTAATGATTACTGGTTCTAAACAGATTAGAAATACATTTATCAAAAACTTGCTAGGTTGCAGCCAAGGTGCTCAGCACTGGAGACACAGATTAAGACACCATTCTTGTCTTTAAAGAGCAGGACAATGTGAATGCAGAGCGGGGCGGGGGGCATCCAAGCTAGCCTGCGGATGTTGTGCACGCATGTGCAGTGGAAGGGGTGTGTACACAGCTGAAGAAGTTTACGGAGACCAGTATTCCAGACAAAGGCTTATGGAGAGTACTATTTCAAAACCAGTATTAGTTCTCAAGCGTATTAATAAAATTCAGTATTCAGCCTTTTTAACCACTTGAAGCAATGTCTTTATTATGATATTCCATCAATTTCAGGTAAAATTTTAAAATACTTAATTTTAAAAGATGTTTTACAACACTTACGTAAATTCAGCATTTGTTAGAGATGCACAATTCTGTTACTAAGGCAATAGAGAAATGAGCTTGCGAACAACTCCTGATTGTCACTTTTAACCTGAAAATTTTTCTTTTTTTTTAAAAGATTTTATTTATTCATTTGACACAGAGAGAGACAGCCAGTGAGAGAGGGAACACAAGCAGGGGGAGTGGGAGAGGAAGAAGCAGCCTCCCAGTGGAAGAGCCTGACGTGGGGCTCGATCCCAGAACTCCAGGATCACGCCCTGAGCCGAAGGCAGACGCCCAACGACCGAGCCACCCAGGTGCCCCTAACCTGAAAATTTTCTAATAACACTGAATCGTGTGTATTTATTTAGTCACCTGAGAAAAGTAATAGATGAGTTAATGTTGTTAAATTATGGTTTCTAAATAGGCCAGTTAGGACTAAAATCAAAACAATTAACATTGTTGGAGACATAATTTAGGCTATTTCCTAAATAATCTTACTTACGCCCAAAAATACAAATGAAAATATAAACAAAGCCACTGTCACTCCCGTAATACTTCATAGTGCTATAAACCTTCTAGGAATTCAAATAGTTGTGATTATAATTTCATCTATTGGCAAACTGTTCAGAATAAGGCTTACTATCTACTACTTACTTACTTAAAAGGGCAACTTAATACTCAGTACTAAGTATTTCCAACTTAGAGAGTTGGAAGGAAAGTTAGAAATTGTTTCATGGAGTTGGCAAATGCTGTCACTATATAGCGTAAATCTACCTCCACAGTTTAGCGAAAATCTTTAGATTGAACAAGTAGGTTATTTTAACAAAAATATTTTTCCTTTTATATTTACAATTAGGTATCTTCATATATGTCCCTACCCATATCCAGAAACTTGATGATTTGAAAAGGGCAGATAAACCAATGTAAATATAGGCACTACCGTAATTGGTGGCAGAGTATACAGGATAATATAATTTACTTAACCCTTGCGAATGAGCTTTAAAATAGCATTGCACAAGCTTTTAAGTTAATAATGGAGTTTACTATTTTCGAAAACTACCTTCCAGTTTTAAAAAAGTCTTGAATTCAACAAGGATGTATTATTAAAATTTAAGCCTTCTTTGTTCAAAGAAGCAGAACCTACTGAAGTAGGCCCAGCCTGTTAGAGATAACCTCCTATCTGCCCAATGACTCAACAAAGACAGATAAAGAAAATTATTCAACTTAAAGGAGAGGAGACTGGCAACCTGCATCAAGTTTCTCTTAATACTAAATTCAATACTGAGCTATTTTATTAGCCAACAATGTACTCAAAAGAGTGTCTACGTTTTTGATTAATGTACAGAAAAATGAAGATGCCAAATTGTTTTCTCCATGATTTCTAAAAATAGTTTATCTAAAATAAACAAATCGCATCGTACATGTCAAGTACTTAAGGAAAAACATGAAAACATGAACATTTGATTCCAAGTCATGAATTTATTTTTTTTTTAAGATTTTATTTATTTATGAGAGAGAGAGAGTGAGCGGAGGGGCAGAAGGAGAAGCAGACTCCCCACTGAGCAGAGGGCGATGCAGGCCTCCATCACAGAGCCCTGCCATCATGACCTGAGCGAAAGGCAGACGCTTAACCAACTGAGCCACCCAGGTGCCCTTCCAAGTCATGAATTTACAACATTCAATAAATCTTGAGATTGTCAGTCTTATTTATTAAGTATTTTCCAAAGTAATTCAGAGACAGTGATGTGCAGATCTGATATTCCTTCTGTTACTTCAGACTAGAGAAAATGATTCCTAAAATATTGAACGCTTCTTGGAAAAAGAGATGATGGACAAGCGTGCAGACAGTCCCCATGTTACTAATACACTGTGTCTCAAGCCTGTTTCCAAATTATTTTTCTTGGAATTCATGTTTGTTCTGTTATAAGTAGCAGAGAATTTCCAAACTTTTCTACAAAAGCTGACATTTCTCACGGTCCCTTTCTTTAATAGCTCTTAGTGGTTATTCATATATTTAGATTACATAGAAACAAGGTTTTCACAAGAAGTTGTCATCTTATATTGTTGAACCTTGAACAACACAGGTTGAACTGAATGGGTCCACTTATACATGGATTTCTTTGATAAATACTCTAAGTACTGTCGATGTGTTTTCTCTTCCTTATGATTTGAAATAACATCTCCTCCCTAAGCTTATTTAACTGTGAAAATATAGTGTATAACACATATAACATGCAAAATAGGTGTTAATCAACTCTTAAAGTTATTAGTTAAGGTCAACAGGCTATTAGGAGTGAAGTTTTGGGGGAGTCAATAGTTACGTGTGGATTTTCAACTGTGCAGGTGGTGTTTCTCAACCTTGTCTTCACTATCACTCCTTCAAGGAGGTTTTTCAACACTCTTCCCCCAATCATCCCATCTATGTTAATTAAATACTGAAGAATAAAATTGTGCTGGGTAGGGTGGAGATTTGGAGCAAACCATATAATAGCTAAGATTTTTTTCACCCCTCAAGAGCTAATTTTTGTCTCCTTTGGAGTGCTACTAGCCCTTTTGAGAATGCGTAGTCTAATGGTTTTATTTTTATTTTTATTTTTTTAAGATTTATTTATTTATCAGAGAGAGAGAAAGAATGTGTGCGCAAGTGGGAGGAGGGGCAGAGGAAAAGAATCTCAAGCAGACTCCCCATTGAGCATGGAGTCCGACGCGGGGCTCAATCTCACAACCCTGAGATCATGACCTGAGCAGAAACCAAGAGTCGGACACTTAACTGACTGAGCCACCCAGGCACCTTTAGTCTAATGATTTTAAATACCATCTCTAAGCTGAAGGCTCCTACAGTTTAGCTCCAGTATAGACATCTTCCCTAGACTCCAGGCATCCATCCAACTCCCTCTTTGACACCTCCACTAGGGTATTTAATAGGCATCTTAAATTAATATGTCCAATAACAAAGTGGATCTTTCCCACAAGATCCTGTCATCTTCCTATTCAGAACCCTCCAGGCTTGCCTTCCTCATTCTGACAAAAAGGCGTGATCACAGTTGCCTCTGAGGCCCTCGTGAGGACCTGCCCTCTCTTTCAGCTCTGACTTCATCTCCTGCTCTTCCCCTCCTTCCTAAGCTCCAGCCATACTGGCCTGCCTGCTGCTCCTTGAGCCTGCCAGCCATGCTCCCCACCAGGGCCTTTGCATTACGTGGTCCCTGTGCTTAGCAGGGGTTGGCAAAGCACCGTCCACTCTCTCGTTTTGTAAATAAAGTTTTATCAGAACATAGACCCCCCCCTACTGGTTCATGCCATCCATGGCTGCTTTGGCAGTACAATGGCAGAGCCGGGTAGCTGCAAGAGAGATTCTATGGCCTGCAGAGCGTAAAATATTTACTATCTGGCCCTTTACAGAACAAGTTTGCCGAGCTCTGACTTGGGAGTGCTTTCCCCTCAGACAACCATGCAGCTTGCTCCCTCACCCCCTTCAGGTCTTTGCTCAAGTATGGCCTTCTCAGTGAAGCTTTCCCTGAATAACTGATTTTTAAGAGCAGCCCTGCCATACCCAACCCCAGTCGAGCACTCGCCCCTCCATTCCCTGCTTTATTTTTCTTTATAGTACTTATCAGCTGACATTCCATGCTTTACTTAGTTATCCTGTTTGTTGTCTGCCTCCCCAAACCGAGAATATAAGCTTCGCCAGGGAAGAAGTTTTGTTTTGTTTGTTGCATTATCTCCAATAGTCCCTGATACAGAGTAGGCTCAATAAATTTTGGTGAATGGATGGATGTTAAGCACCTAATAAATCCTTATGAAATAAAAAAGAAGGGGAAGGGATTGTAGGCACAGAGAACTGTGTGTGTGAGGGTCTGCCACCAAAGGGAGAGTGTAGCCTGATTAAAGTGCCCTCCTCTGTTTCCAAACACCAGTCACTGAGGTGTGTTAAGCTTTATCTACTCACAGGGTTGGCGTCCCAGTTAGATCGTGTTACTCAATAACAGGAGCTACACCCTGTCTCCATCCTACTTCCCATGTCTAAGCGTTTATCTGATACCTAATTCTCTTCTACAGCCCCAGAAAATTCCAGAGCCTCTGCCTAAAGATGTCCAGTGACCAGGAGCTTATAACATTTTGAGACTACATTCTCAGGCAAGACTTGGTATCTCCATACTTCCGTTTCATCTATAAAGTGAAAATGCTAACCTATAGATCCAAGATCCCTTCTGGTTCTAAAAATACTAAAATTCTATAAAAGTCAGAATAAAGATGACTGAAAGTACAGCCACACTAAAGGGGAACAGATTATGCCATCGAAGAAGTTAATACTTTTCTTCAGTTTTCCTTATTACCTTAAAATATAATGATAAAACTTCCTTGTGTATTTTTCAATTATAAAATCTTTTAAAAATACAATAAGAGAATTGGGCTGTTTTTTAAAATGTCAGTCTCAAAAGGCTAAAATGATATAAAGACTATTCTAGAATTGACATTAAAGGGACATAATCACTAAATGCAATGCATAATCTTTGATTCAATCTTGGGTTATATTTTAAAATGTCTATAAAGGATATTTTTGGTACAAGTGGGGAAATCTAAATATGAACTAAGTAATGGAGAATATTAATATATCATTGTTAAATTCGCTTGCTGAGATAATGGTATTGTGGTCTGTAGGAGAGCATCTTTGCCCTTAGGGGAGCCATACTGAAGTATTTAGGAGTCAAGTGTCATGATGTTTATAACGTATCATCAAGAGGTTCAGGGGGGAAAAGTGTACGTGTGTGTGTGTGTGTGTGTGCAGTTCTGTATGGGTCTGTGCTTTGAGAGAGAGAGGAGACAGGTAAAGCAAATGTGATAAAATGTTTGCAAATGTTTAATCAAAGTGAAGGGTACACAAGTGTTCATTGTACTACTGTTCCTGTAGGTTGGAAATTGTTCAAGATGAAAACTTGGGAGAAATACAGCTAATATACAAATCAAATTACATCCACATTAGATCTGTAATTGACCACAGAACATGTACCTTTTCTAACACTTTATTAAGTACTCTTACCTAATACTCTCCACTCTGGCAGAATCTCCTGGGATAGCTGGAGGCTCTGCTGGGGATAAGCTATTCTGAAAAAGCAACCCAACTGATTCTGATCTGGTGCTGGCCATCCTTACCCACCATTCAAAACCACTGCAATAGGCTGTAAACTCCTTAAAAGCAGGAACTGTTTTAGCTACCAGAGGCCAGACTAGAGCCAAAGGCATTCAATAAATATTTGTTCAGTGTTAAACAAATGGTTCCCATACTACTGCTTCTCTCCTCCTCCTACTTCCCCTCTACACGTCTTTTTTTTTCTTTTTTTCCACACTGGGGTGAGAAAAGAGGGGTAAAAAACGAACAACATCTTAATAGCTTTCTTGCAAAATAAACTTGCTTAGATGAATAATAACATCATTATAATTATAGTGATAAATGAAACGAATAAATAGGACAAACTGAAACAAAAACTAACAATAAAAATCAGCTTTCTGTTTTAATTCTACTGATAGCAGGTTTTCCCTTTCTTCTCCAAAAATGACAATCTCTGCAATAATCTTCTCCTTACTGAAGTAGAGCTCAACAAAGCCATGTAACAAAACTCTCTAAAAACAGACTGGCGAGCAGTCCTACCTAAGACTAAAAAAAGGTTTGTTTCTTATAGCAGCCATCATGTTTTTTCCTGTGTGCAGTATTTTTCTGTGTGAGCTACAGAACAATTTATAAAGCACAGGGAGTGGTACTGAGTACCAAAGTTCAAATTTCATGTGTTGTGTCCAACATGGTGCCCGTTTTAATGACTGGCAACAGTTCAGAGAAATTTCCTTTCCACAAATGGTGAAACAAGGTAAATACCACAACAGAAATCTGCTCCAGAACGACTACCAAAATGTTGCTATTGCCTTCAAGCTACAGAGAAGGTTATTTTAGGCAAGATTAGCTTTCAGAGGCTACGTGATACGCTTGAATGAAGGAAAATGTGTTCCAGAATGGTGATGCAAACTCCATATTTTCCATATCAGATTCTTTCATTTAATTTCTCATCTCCTATGTCAAGTGTTACCCTGAACTTCATGGGAAATGCAGAAGATCAGACCCTGTCCTCAAAATACCCACAGTTCAGTTTGGGTGACAAGTAGATGAATAATTCCAAGGTGACAGATAAATGCCGCCACAGAGGAACGTAAGTCTCTATTCAAAGTCAAGGAGGGACTTCTAACTCAGAAGAGCCGAAGAATAAATGGAGGAAAAATAATGGAAGGTATCAAGCCCTACTAGCAAGCCGTTAGCAAACGTGATCGACAGTGCATGCGGTATGGTAGCATGTGGCGTGCCCCGGGACTGGCCGGACTGAAGTAAGGACAGTGTTCATTACCTATCTCTGTCAACCGCGAGACTGTGTGAAATCTACTTTGTAGAGGAAGAATCAAGAGCAGGGATCACGTGGATGTCACATAAGCAGCGCTGTGGACTAACTTCCATAGTCCCAATATGGCAAGAGAAGGGGAAAGAGGAACAAGGAGAACATGCCGGGTACGAAAAAAAGGCATGTGCATAGGCAAGGAGTCATTAAAAGACAAAAACAAAAACAAACACATGGCGTATTTTAAAGCTGATTTTTTTAAGTTATTCTCTAAGAGTTAATCAATATACACTATGTTTTATTTCTGTATTCATGAAACGATATCATCTAAGACAAGGTTATGTTTTTAGCACGTTAATACCTTTCCAAGTTATCATTCGAAATGTTTAATTCCAAACCTACAAGTGTATAATACATCCCAGTTGATATTTATAATAAACATTGTATTCAATACACAGAGAAAAAAATTTTAAGGAAGTAAAAGATACACACTTAAAAAAGACAAATTGGGCGGTATACCATTTCAAGAGATTTGAATACTGACTATGAAGCTTATTTTTAAGTACCCAACGCACGGGTGCAACTGTGGGTAGACTCAGGAGTTCACTAACCCTTGTCAGCTGCACAAGGATGCTAAGGGGACAGACGCACACCTTCACAAGAGACAGCACTTGCTCAGCCCTCCCTTCCTCAACTTTACCACCTTCTATAAACATCAGTAACCACGGATATTAAAGAATGCTGAATGAGAAAGCAAGATAAAAAGTTTGAGGCGGAAAAATGGATCAAATGTCAACTTTGCCCACTTAACCCAAACTAATACCTAACAGAGGAAATGGTAGTAATTCAAATACAGTGAGTTTATGGGGAAGGATGTATTAAAGATGATCTGCAGTCAGACTTTCTCATGTCACAAAGCCTGGCAAAGAACACAAAACACACCTCGAGAGGTGGAAGGCTAGGATCTCTTCCTGACTTTGCTAATGATCCAGGGTCAAGGTCCTCATCCCTAAACTGGCAAGATTTTTAACACCACACGATCCTTGTGGTCTGTCCAGCTCTGAACAAATCTCCCATTTTAATCCTTAAATTTACAATTTTCTGTTGCTTGGAATAGGGAGAGGGGAAGGCAGGAAATAGTCTCAGTTCTACAGATAATTTTTTTGTTTTATAAAGTGTATCTTGCTAAGTATTCTTGATACTCATCTCCCATATCATAATATGAACTGGGTGAATCCCTGGTAATCCTGCACTGATCCTCACCTTTGATCTCCCCTTAACAAATGCTTGGAATTTCTCTACCACGGATATGTTTTATATTCTAACCATAAACACGTCAACGTAATGAATAGCAAATAGGACCCGCCTGATGTTCTCTACAGATGTCAGTATATCTGTACACATAACATGAACCAATTATTTTCATGGCACAAATTTTATATCTATATCTATCTATCTATCTATCTATCTAAATTTTTTTTTGGCCTGGCATAATTTCAACACTGCCAACAGTACCAACTGCTCAATAGATAACTGCCATTTGCTCAAAAACAAACATTATGTACAAACCAATGAAATATAGGATGACCTGTGCTACTATAATTCACCAAAACATTTCAAACGAAGCAAATACCATGAAGAGTAAATCTTACAAAATGAAAATTTAGTAATATTTTTAAAATATTATTTAGCAAAGACAGTCCACTCCAGCATAAAACTGACCACGAAAACCAAAACACTAATAATAAACTAAGGATTCCTTATGTTACTAATCCCAGACAAGTTTTCATTACAGGGTTACTGCTATTTCTATCATCATAAGTCTTTCTAAAACCAACCACATTGCTCCTGCTTTAAAATAGCTTCTTTTGTATTACTGACAATTACAAGGGATGTTTAGCCTGAAATCAGACCAGCTCCTAGAGTAATTTCTCATTTCTGAGAAAAACATATACATTCATGATTTCAGGACAAAAAGTAACAGCATTTGACTGAAATAATTAGTGCCATTCTTAGAGGAGACACTAGTTGAGAGAAATATCAACTACTAATATTAAAAATCCAACAAGTAAATAAATACAAATTCGGTACATTCCGTGGCACTAAAGAAGTATCACTTGAGAAAAATAGCACTTGGTTTCCTGGCAATGGACACCACTAAAAATCAAATTACATCACAAAAAATTCTTGAGGCACTATTCAAATGCTTTTGATAGATGTCAGCTCTTTCATATTTAACCCACAATTCTTCAAGGCCTCTGGTTTCTGAATTAGAACATCACAATTTATTACACTTAGAGCACAAGAAATCTACCAGCCTTGAAACTATAATAGAGAGAGGACTATGTGTGATTGGTTCACCACTACATTCCCAACACTTAGCTCAGTTCCTAGCACACAATCGGTGCTCAATAAAAACCTACTGAAAGAATGGCTACGTTGTTAAATGGGCTAATAACCACTCTGCTGCTCTAACAGTTTTAGTTTAATATCTATTTTTTACCATTGGAATTTGAACTGTATCATTATTTCATATAAATACAGAGTTTTTATTCTGAGAACTCTTTAATGATTTTCCATTTAATAAGAATGTCAGAAATAGCCATCCCACCCTCGTAAAAATGTGCAAAACGACATGAGAGCGTACTGTACATTATATATAAATGACAGAAACCGTCAAGCCAGTGGAGTGCTTCTTGGAAACAATGGATGAGATTGGGTCTGGAGCCTACCAAGAGCCCAGCAATCCTGAGCAACACGGCTTAGGTCACAGGAAACAGAGGTGACAAGGGAAGGCTGTGCTGGCCAGACGTGCACCTCTAACCCACACCTTTGGCAAAGCAAAACAAACAAAAACCCCTCTGCTCTAAAGACAGCCTGTCTTCAAAATATAGTCACAGACCTTTGAGGGTCTTTAAAAGCTGGCAGGTAATCCAAAGGCCAATTAAAACACACTGGAGTCTGGAGTTATCCAAAAGAGTATCCTGAAACCAATTAACAAGGCAGAATGCTCTAAGGTACTCGAGGGCAGGGGGGAGCATGCAGAAGAGCAGCGCAGGAAAAGCAACTAAATAGAAACTCCATTAAAGCTTAACGTCTGACTCAAATTTGAAAAGTCCTACCGAATCACATCTTCCAGGCCACAGTTTTCTTGTAACTAGAAATAAACGGAAACTATCTAATAAGTAGATAATCAAATATGAATTCTAGGTTAAAAGAAAATTGTTCCCAGTGATAGGCTAGGAAGCAGTACCCTTTTTTATCTATTTCGAATAGATAAAACACAAGTTAAATCGTTTTAATATTTAATTTTCCTCAATAGTTTTAAAATAATTTTGGAGTCTAGGCAAAATTTTCCTAAGACTCATGAAATACTTTAGTCTTTTTTTTTTTTTTAAAGATACTTTCATTTTAATGAACACCATAGGTTTGTTGGTCTTTTAAAATAAAGTTTATATACTTTTTAGAAGCTCATGAAAAATGAAAAAATAGAATCATCTGTGGTCCCATCACCCAAAAATAATAGTATTAATACTTCAGCACTAGCTTACTTTAAAAATAAAGTGTGTATATTTTCTGAGAGGCCTCATAGCTTTCAATTTCTCAAAGAAGTCAATGAATGAACAACAAAAAAAATAACCACAGGTGTAGTCCAAGACCTCCGTTTTATAGATGGGAAAACTGAGACTCAGGGAGGCAAACTGACTTGCCCAATGATAAAGTTAGCAGGCAACAGAATCCTGAACAAAATGTACCACCTCCCAAACCACTGGTGCAATGCTCTTGCAAAATGTCATTTAACTTTTGATTTCATTTAAAATTTTCTTTCCATCCATTCATTCAGTTGTCTGTCTATCCAATCAAATACTGTGAGCCGAGGTGCCAGAGTCACGGGGATAAAAAGAGTCCCATTCTTCAAGCCTAATGGGAAGACAGATACATATAAGGGAAGCACATCTTTTTTTTTTTTTTTTTTTTTTAAAGATTTTATTTATTTATTCAACAGAGATAGAGACAGCCAGCGAGAGAGGGAACACAAGCAGGGGGAGTGGGAGAGGAAGAAGCAGGCTCATAGCGGAGGAGCCTGATGTGGGGCTCGATCCCATAACGCCAGGATCACGCCCTGAGCCGAAGGCAGACGCTTAACCGCTGTGCCACCCAGGCGCCCCGAAACACATCTTTTTTAACTAAAATACGATCACCACTTTACTTTTACCTTAAGAAGATACGGCACTGGAGCTCACCTTGAAGAATGAATTGGTGGTTAGCCAGGCAGATGGAAACTGGGGCTTGGGGGTGAGAGTGGGCCAAGAGATGGCCCCTGAACTTCAAGGGAGAGCATGGAACTGGAAGTCAGGAGATAAGACCAGATGGATAAGTATGGAGACCTTGAAAGATAAGTTTGGGTTTTACCTACAGAAAATGAGGAAGCACCAAACATTTTTGAGCAAGGTTATCCCGTGATTAGAATCTGCATCGTAGAGAGATCATTTTGGTGCCAGTGAATGGCACAGAGAAAAAGTAAGAAAGGAACACGAACAAAGCCAGGTAGTAACAGTGGGGATAGACAGAAGGGGCAGGAGAGATATTTACGTCAGAATTAAAAGGCTATTCGATAAGAAAAGAAAATAAAGAATACAGAATAAATTAAACGATTGCAAGATGAAATTGCCATTTGCAGTGAACACCTTCATCTGTTCTGATCTGAAATATATTTTAAACTGTTACCCAAATGCTTCACTGTAGATTTCCAACTACAGGTTTCAGAAAGCAATTCAATTTTCCACCAAAACTGACAATACAGGGGTGAGAAATAAAAAGAGGGGAAAAAAGAAAAAATTAAAAAAAAAATTGCTGACCTGTTTTATAAAAAGCTAAATTCTAAAAGCAAACAAAGCAGAAACTGAAAAATCTTGGCAACAGAATGTCTGACCAGTAAGTCTTTCTGAAAAAGATTTTAATTTCAGAAATCATTTTGGAAACCTACTGATAAAGAATGTACCATGTTGTTTACTAAGTTTTTTTTAAAATAAAATATCCCTAACATAAACACCTTAAACCTAAAGCATCTCAAATAGCATCAACTGAATTTCATAACATAAATAACTGGTTGAGATACGACAGGAAAGCAAACTGGGAGTTGGAACAAGGAAGCTCATCTTTAGAAGTGAGAAGACTTCGCGGTGGGAGAGGTGGACGGGGGCGGGGGGGCGAGGGGGGGGAGCACATAAGATGTTATTTATCTGTAAGAGGAAAAATCAAATCTTCAACTCAGTCCTGGGAAAAGATTCCACAGACCTCTGCATTGTGGCTGAAGCATTTCAATTTCTGGAAAGGTTATCAGAATAAAATTTTTACTTAATTGTGTTTAGCTCTTCTCTCCAGAACAAACAAAAATAAACCAAATCTACGGTTATAGGTTTCATTAACCGGCTTAAAGTTAACTGGTAAAACTAGTGGATTCCACTTCCCTTACATGCACAAATAAAAAACAAAAGCCACCAATGATGGAAGCCAGGTTTCCCACTGTTAGATAGAGAAGTGAACTCATAAACCTATCATAAAAACAAAAAGGGTACAAAATACTTTGCCAAAAATTCACCCTAGAGATGATCAACAATAAACAATAAATGATGCCTCCTACTGATATGCTAACAAATAATGTTCATAAATCGTGATTCTAAAAAAAGTTCCAATACTAAACACTAAAAGTTCCTACAATAATGAGAATGAGAATTACAACCTAAAAAGAAACTAAACTCCCCAGAAGGAAGGTGAGATAAAACATTTACTCTTTTGAAAACAAAGCACAACTTTCTAAGCACGGCCTGAGCAATCCGGAATCCTTAGATGGAAACGCCCGTTGGGTCTGAACTTCCCAAGTACCTGAAGCTTACCTCTTTAGGCGCCCAACCTTCTTCTTTCATTCTCTTGTTTCAGAACTAAAACCTGGCTAAACTGTACCACACACTCCTGACCCTTCTTAAACAGAGTGTACTGGAACCCCTTCCTGGGTGAGGCATCACTAAAGCCAGCTCTCCTCCGGGTCGTGAGGCACACAGAGCTGTTTCATAGGGCCCCATACACACCGGCTGGCCTGCTTTGCTTGGGTCCGCTCTCAAAGTTTTCCTGTCCCCTCTGTAACCACTGAGCTGCTGCTTGTGACTTCTCACTACTATCAAACGTGCTTTCTCAATGCTCATCACCTCGTGTCCAGACTGCTACAAAACCCTTCTAATCCACCACTTCTACTTTGATAGGAATCCTAAGATTAAAATTTATTTGAACTACAGGAAAAAAAACAAACAAGTTAAAACAATATATAAGTGAAACGCATTTAGGCGAATGCACTAAATATGTGTGGGTGTTTTGAAATGGTTCAATCTTATGTATTTACGTGTTTACTTATTTCTCTCTGGTGTTCCAATTGGGAAAAAATTCCTGGAAAACTGAACTCCGGATATAAAAAGTATTATTTGGCTAAATCTTTCTAAATACAATAGCTCTTAAGAGAAGTGAAAAATTTTCATCTTCACACTTGGATTCCAATAAAATCAATGTCACGTGATATTTGGCCAGCAAGTACAAAAGTACACTGATGTCTGCTATTTAAGTTGTAAACTGAAGTTGAAATCCTTTCTTCAAATTGTTAAAACATTAAAAAATTTACTTTTCTAATACTGCAACTGGTTTTAAGCTAACGGCATTACGGTGTATAAAACTGTTGCTACCCACTATGATTTCACTAGAACTATACTCGCCAACATACAAAAGGTACTTCCTTCATGCCAATTACACTTATTCTAACAGTATGTGGCCAGGTAATTACAAGGTAAGAATTCAACTGTTAGATGAACTCATAGACCTAATTCCCAAAGGGGATTCATATACTAGATTATAAAGAAATTCTTGTTGTAAAAATTAGGCTATGCTAATTAATTAACCTTGCAGATTCCCTATTTTTATTTCAGCACTTTCAACTGATTTTTTGGAATTATTTCACTTTTTACTTTAAAACCTTAATAATGGATTCTTCTTTCTTTTTTTTTTTTTAATTTATCAAATTGTAGTAAGCCACGATTTGTAAGGTCAGGTATTCAAATCACTAATGACTAAAATTTATTTACTTGATATTTATTCCACACTCAAATGTACTAGGATTATTCTATTTCAGGAAAAAAAGAACATGAATTTTAATATGAACTTTAATGTAAGTACTGATATTAAAATTTTAATTCATTTATAATTACCACATACTATCAAAGGAAAGAAAAAGAGGCAGAAATGAGGTAAGTTAAAGAACTACAAATTAAGGTGATTTAGATATATTAGAGCAAACCAACTCTGGGCCTCTAAAAAAAACAAAAAAGCAATAAAATCTTGGAAATGCTTCTGAAAAAATACCTCAAGAAGGAAAGTCCATGTTAAAATGGGAACAAAACAAGAGTTCCCAATATTTGTTAGATCACAGTATTAAATGTCACTTGTAGGAAGATTAATTATCACAGAACTAAACAGCTAAGAAAGGTATTTCTAGCTGTTAACTGAAATCTCCTTGCAAAAAAGATCGATTTCAGTGTTTTCTAAAAAATAAGACAATAATGAATAAGTTACATAACTGTTAAATTGTGTAAGATCCCCACAACAGCACCTGACTGATTTCTGATCCCCTGAACTGGATCACACAGCTTAAACGACGGATTCTCCCACCTCTGTCAAGGACGGAACCAGCAGGCATGTCCTTAGCAGTGGCCAGCAGAGTAAGAAACAGTGAAGAATTCTGAGTGGGGTGTTAAACATCTGGATACGTTATTCAGAGCAGCTGTGAGATTCCATTCTCCGAAATTATAGAACAAACTCTTATCTGCCTTGGACAGGTTTTGAAGTAATGCTATTCAAAATCTAAACTGGATAGCTTCTCAAAGTGCCTTCCAGACACTGAGACCATGAATTACATTTATCCAACAATAGGGGTAACGACCAAACACAATGTGTGCAAAGCAACACCTTCCTTAATTGGAGGATATTGAAAAGGTGGCTTTCTAAGTGGTTTTATGTGTTCTGTCAGATATGTGGGTGTTTTAGGGTTTTTTTCCTGTTAGACGACTGGGCTTTTTTATCTTCATTCTTCTTGCTTTTTCTGAATCAGAAGTTAACTGCTTTTATTTTCCAAATTTTAATTTTAAAACAAATCCTAATTACAGCGTGGGCCCAAATTACTAAACTGATTTACCTAACTAACTACATGACCTTGGGAAGTCACTTCTTGTAAATGAGAGGCTTGCACTGAGAGCCACTAGAATGTAACCTTCACGTTGACTACTCTACTCCCACCCCCTCAGGGACATGGAAGGCACTGAATGTTTACTACCTGTCCCCAAATGATAAGTATAAATATAGTCATTTTTTTCTATTTTTAACATTTATATTTTAATCTGTTTATTCCCAAATGTTTTGAAGACAACACTAAAACCAAAATCTCCTATGCATTAAAAATAACTTTATGTAATTTAAAATCAGGTACCCGTTTTTTAAGAAATAAAACAGGTGGATTATACAATAGTGGACAAACTTCACCAGGTTTGTTACACTTCCCTTCTCTTCCTCCCCGTTAACCCACTGCTACATCCTGACCCTTCTTCACCTGAAAGGTATAGCGGGGAGGGAGAAAGTGCATAGGCCATGCGGGCAGAAGGCCTGAGTTCTAGTCCCATTTCTTCCATTAACTGGCTCTGTGGGGACAAGTCACTTCCCCTTTGGGCCCTGCCAGGCCGTCTGTTTAAACAAAGGAGCTGAACAAATTACTAACTTCTAAAGCTTTCCACTTTAAATCCCACCCATCATTCTACCCCTAATGCCATGATTCGGTGCTTGCCATCTCATTCCTAGACTTGTTCAGCAGCCTCGAAAGTGTCTTCTTCCTCCTCCTCTTTATTTTTCCTTCTTATCCTAAAATGAATCTGATCCTAAAACCATGAGTAGAGCAGAGTAAAAAGCACACTGTCCTTGAAGTCAAAGAGCTCGGGCTCAAATCCGGACTGCCACCAGTGAATCGTATCTCTAAAACGGTGATGTTATGAACTATCTCACTGAGGGCTAGAAGAACGTATAAAGCACCCAGTACAGTGCCGGACATGCTGGAGATGCTCAACAACAGTCAGCACCCTGTCCTATTTCCCAGGATCAAAAGCCTCAGTTTCCCAATGTCTACAGCAAGGATGACCAACCAGTGAGGTGCTGAGGTGGCAGGCAGGAGATCTGTAGAGTACAGGCAGAAATCGGGTTAAACGTTCTCACCAGGCTCCTGTGTGCCAGTGAAGTGCCTGCCTGTAGTCTGCCCATATGCTTCTGGGTAAAACAGCCTCAGCCACCAGCCCCTCCTGGGCTCTCAAACTCAAATGGTGCCGTCTCCCCAGGCCAAATCCACAGGTCAGGAGGAAATGAAAACTTGACATAATTCTTCAAAAAGACAGATTCTCGGGATTTTACCTGAAACCAAACTCCTCAGCCCGTCATTCACGTGAAAAGAAGCCAGGCCCATTTCCTTGTACTTAATGTCGGGAGTACCACCGAGTGTTATTTAATTTGATTTTTCAATTACAGGCAATGAAAAGGTGTGACAAAAGAAAAAAAGAATACAATTTCTCACAAAATGAGGGTACGCTGCATTTCACAGTTATACCAATACCTTCAGAGAAAGCAACGGGTTTCTTGATTTCAAAACTGGGTCAAAACTGGAATAAGCAAGTAGAGGAGTGATGGGGACTTGCAAAGAGAAGCTCATTTCTTAAAGTGACTTAAGTACAGTTCCTTAATTATGGGGGATTGTTGTCCCAAATGAGGAGTAATAACAATCTTTACTTTCATATGCTAGTCAATGATACAGCCAAGTTACAGGGTAACTGAAGGTAATCAATCAAGTGTAAGTCTGGGAACCTTAAGAAATCTTGTGAAGAAACCTGTTTTTTTGAAGTGCCACCTTCTTTTCCAAGCTACTTCAGCCTAAGTGACTGCTGCAAAAGCATGTAATTAAAAGGATGGAACATAATTTAGGAAAAATTCTTTCAGAAGGCTTAGCTTAAGAATTACCCAAATTCATACCTCTATTTAAAAACACAAGCCCACTAATCTGAGCTCTGAGCTCTTCTGGGATCAGGCCAAGCCGTTCTACTTGTCCACCCAAAATGCACTATCCAATGGATATGACCAAAATTCTTGACATGAGCTGCCATTTTTCTGCAAAGCAATGATTTCACAGGCACTAGTGCTTCTGGTTGATCCTTTTTAAAATTGGTTAAAGTCGGTTTTCTTCCCCATGTTCTTTGCTCACATCCCAAACAGGCCTGATTTTCTGCACCCAGACCTGAGATCTGTGATCAGAGCCATTTGCCTAGATGGCCCTTTCTCCTTAAGAGACTCCTCCACTTCTCCCATGTCTCTCCCACCCTGTTCCCTGTCCCTCTGCACAGCACCCTCGGTATGACTGCAGTCCCTTTTCAAAACCTCTAGTTTTCTCTCATTTCTGACCTTGCCAATGACCAGTACTCCCCTTACCTAGACCTGGTCCCAGCTTCATCCTCCTATTTCAGGCCTCCTGAGCGCCCGTTCCTGACCTCGCCTCTGACCTCTAACCTCCTTGGTCCAATCCCCACCTGGCCTTATTAACGTAGGTCTCCCCAGCCCAGACCTTACTGCAGCTAGCCCCCTCCCCCACCTTGTATCGATTCCTGTCGTTCCCGGTCCCTGTCCAGTCCCTCTTCATTTTTAGACCCTGTCCAATCTTCTCTCTTTCCGGTCCTTCACTAAAACCCAAACCCCATTCCTAACCCCAGCAGTCCTCCCCTGACCCTAGCAAAGGCCACTACTCTGGCTGGCCCATCCCACTTTTTCTCTGACTCTGAACCTGGTGCCTCCCCCACTCCTTCACTGAAAGCCCATGCCACGAAATCGCCGACCCTAGCCTAGCCTACTAGTACCCCATTTCTGGCCCCAAATACACAAGTCCTCCCCATCACACACTCCAGGCTAACGCGTCAGTTCTCGCCGCCCATCGCAGATGCTAGGCTTGGACCCTCCACCTCCTCATCGACCCGCCGGCCCTGCGGCGTGCTTAGCCCAAAGCCCACGAGACCCCTCCCCACCCTGCGGCGCAGCCCTGCCCTGCGTCCCTAAAGCCCAGTCAGCCCCTCCCCTAGGGGTCCCTCTCCCCACTTGACCCCGGCCCGGTGACCTCCGCCCTCGCCGAGTCCGGGGCTCCATTCCCTCGGTTTCCGAGCCAACCCCCGCCCCACACGCCCTCCGCACTCCCAGCCCAGCGGGGTGTGTTCCCCTGTCCAGGGAATTCCAGCCAGTGGCCTCTCCCGAGGGGTCACGGTCGCCCTCCTCACCTCGGCGTCCACCACCTCGTGGTAGGCGGGCGGGGGGTCGAAGCCGCCGCCGCCCCCGGTGCTCCCGCCGCGTGAGGGGCCGCCGCCGCCGTCACCGCCGCCGTCGCCCCGAGAGCCCCCGCCGGGCCCGGGGCTCGGGCCGCCGCCGCTGTCCATGGGCTCGTAGCCGCCGTAGTCGAGGCCCGGCCGCTCGTTGGTGAGCAGCGCCACGGCCTCGTTGATGTCGTTCTTGGCCAGGCGCAGGGCCTTGCGGATGGTGGCGGGGTCCGAGAAGCCCATGCAGAGCAGCGTGGTCATGTGCTGTTCCTCCTCCGATTCCATGGCTCGGGCCTCCGGGCCGCGCCGGCCGGCGGGCGGCGAAGCTGCGGCTCCCCGGCCTGGCCCGCCGCGCGGCGCTCCCTCCGCGCCGCCCCCGCGCCCAAGCGGCACCCTGCGCTGCCGGCCTGCGCGCTCCGCAGCCGCCGGGCCAGGCTGGGCGCGGGCGTGGACGCCGCGAGCCGAGGGAGGGTGGTGGGGCGCTCAGGCGCGGCGGCGGCCCGGCCCAGCCCTGCGCGCCGCCATGTTGGCCTCCTCCTCCGCCTGCGCCTCCGCCTCCGCCTCCTCCGGCCCGCGGGGCCGCGCCTCCGCTCCCGGAAGCGGCCCGGGCTGCCCCAGGCTTGCCGAGCACGGGCGGGGGTGGGGGTGGGAGTGTGACTTTTTTTTTTTTTTCCACTTAGACAGCGGAGGGAGGGGCCGCGCCGCGGAGCGTCTCTAGGGTGAGAGGGCCGCCCAGACGCCCGGGCGGAGGCGAGGGAGGGTCCTCGGCCGTCGCCACCGCCCGCCCATTTCTCCAGCAACAGGTTACCGCGGGAGCGGGACGGGCGGGGGCGAAGTGCGGCTCGCTGCGCGGAACGTCCCCCAAGTGCCCAGGCCGTCGGTCCGGCCCAGCCCTGACGGCGGTTCCCCCCGCTTCGCACCCCCGAGCTGCTCAGAGCCCCCGCGGGACTCCCCTCCGGGCCTGGCTCGCCCCCGCCCGCCTGCGACGCACCCCATCCCGGGTGGGATTCATTCGGCCCCGGTTGCAATTCGCCACCGGCGCGGCCTGAAATGCGCCGCAGTCCCGAAGGAAATTCACCCAATCCCACGGAAATTCGCCCGCCGCGCTGCCTGAAATATACCCCAACACCCACCTCGATTCATGCCCACACCGGGCACATGGACCCACCCGGATCCAAAATCACCCCCCCGTAACCCGACCCAAATCCCTCCCAAGTCTCACTGAAATCACCCTAACCCGGCTGAAATTGATTCCCAGCCCTCACTGAATGTTGCTTCCATCACTGGCCACCTGCACCCACCAAACATGACCGAACTCTACCAGTTTCTTACACTGAAAAACCCTGGGGGTCTGAAACGTATTTTTACGACCCATAATCTAAATCCCAGCGCTCTCTACAAAAACCTCCGAAAAATCCAGACTGCATCACACGCCAGACACCGACGCGTTCGAACGCCTTGGACCTCTGCTCCCTTTCTGATGCTGTCCACCTACCCACACTACCGAATCATTTGGCTCAGGATTCTGTTTCTGCCCTTTGAGGGAGAATCCTACCCACTCAGTTTCTGCCCTTCACGGGAGAACCCCACCACTGTTGGTCTCTACCTTTGAGCATTCCTCTTCCCTTTGAGGCCTGCTTGCTTTGCTTTCTCTTTCCACCTTTAGCATTAACCCCCCGGGGACTGGGTCTTTAGTTTCCTTGACTCTGCCTTCGAGGCCATGGCCCTTGCTATTTCCCCACCTTCAGTTTCCTTTAATTCATGCTTCTAGGTTCTTTCCCCACCATCTCCTAAGATCCTGACGCCTTTTCTTTATCTCACTACATATTTGTTATTTCAGTTCTCTCCTTAATGCCTTCACCCTGATTTCTTCCAGAATCCTGAAGTCCACCAACTAACCTTTCTCATCCCATCAAACCCCTCCTTGTGACAACCCAGCACTCACTAAAATCTCCACATATCCTAAATCTTAAATTAGTGTCAGTACCCAGAAATTTTCCCTGCGTTCCGTTAGCGTCTTTTCCCCTGGACCACAGAACCCTTCTTGCCTAGTACTTGCTACCTATATTTGCAAACACCAGCAATTTGATTTACAGGGTGAATTTATGCTGTTGTTCACGTTTAAATGAAGTAAGTATATTTGCTGTACTGATTAAAGACTGTATTACAGAACAAAGACTAGGCCTTATACCCAAAGGAAATAAAATCTTAATTTGTGAATGAAAATAACAAATCCTTCTTCTTACATTTTTGAGCAATAACAACAACAAAAAAGGAACCCGCTAAGGAAGAACGCATATAACTGAATCAGGTTCAGTGTGTGTGTATATAAAATTTTACTAAGTGTTATTAACTTCTAAGTACTCAATGATGTTCAAATATTTGTCTCTGGTACACAAGGACCAAAAGTAGTGTAAATGAAGCCAAGCAACCTATTGTAGAGTACATGCCAAAATATTTCATTTATTCAACAAATATGTGCTGTTTCTCAGGTGCCAGGTACTGTTCTCTCACCAGTGCTGCCACACGAAACAAAGCAGACAAAATTTGATGATGGCAAAGTGATGGCATTCAATTTGGTCCTGTGTTTGAAGAGTTAATTCAGTGACCAAATTAAGAAATGAGTAAAAAGGCGGGGCGGGGGAAGGGGGAGAGAAAGTAACAGGTAAAGAAAAAATTGTTTGCCGCTGAGACTTGAGACAGAACCCAAGAGGTAATGAGACAGAGCCGGCCAATTCGGATGGCACGTAAAAAGACTCCTCAACAGTGGCAGGTTTGTAGAACATGACAGAGGAAGCTGTGCCGAGCTGAGAAGAGGAAGCAGAGAAGGAAGCAGAGAAAAACAAAGTCTGTGATGAAAACTGGAAAGGAGCCACAAAAGGCTACAGAAAACAAGGAAGGCCATTTTTTGAACCGGATCCTGGAGTGACTGAAAAGCCAGAGTGTCATTTGAGGATGCAAGTAGTTATAATCACACTTTTTTGCATGTGAGAAAGCAAATGAGCGCTTTAAACCCTGTTGAATTGGGATAGCAGGGCAGGGGCCTGTGGTGTGAATATTCATACTTTCACTTACGTTTTTATTTTAATTGCAGTAAAATCTTGAAAATGTTGAAAGGACTAAAAAATTTTAAATGACATTCAATTCAGTTATCCTTCTCTAGAAGCTTCTAGAAGAAAAAAATAGGTCTTGAAGAGAGGTATGATGAACTGTCTTGAAGACAAAATATGAGGGCTTTCTAATATTAGTAATCTAAAAAATATTTAGTGAGTGTCTATTTTGAACCAGGTTGAGGACTAGAGAGACAACTATGAGCAAGACAGGTACAGTTCCTGCCCTTTTAGAACTTACTGTCTTTAAAAGGAGACAGACAATAAAGCAGTAATCATAAAGTGTGATAGGTGCTTCGATAGGGAATTTCAGGCTATAAGGGGCAAATTTTCTTGCCTTTTACAGGGGTAAATTACCAAGCGTAGGAAATTGAAATCCCAGAGAATATTTAAACTATAATCTGAAAGGAAGTAGAAAAGGCAGGAAAACGAATATGAGATGAAAAGAGATCCAAAGAATAGGAACAGGATGTGCAAAGGCCCTGGAGTGAGGGAGAAGAAAGCAACTGAGAAAAATTAAAAGCCAGCGGAATATGGCTGGGGTCCTTAGAGAGGTAGTAGTGAGAAGGGAGGCCGGAAATGTAGGCCAACACCAGATGTGAAGAGTTCCTTAAACTGTGGTAAGGAGTTTGCACTTTATTCTAAGGGAATGGGAAGCCACTGAAATATTTAGGAGGAGGAGAGAGGTAATGTTATTTAACTTTTAGGAAGAGTGCAGTGTGGAAAATGGTCTAAAAGGGAGGAAAGATAAAGGTGGAGAATTCAGTTGACCAGTTAGTCTCTTGGTTGCAGATTAATCAGCAAACACATCAAAGGGAAAAACAACGCTGAATGATGGGCTCACCTCTCCGTACTTCCTTTCTCTTTGGGATTTGGTCCTTGAAGTTCTCACATGGGAACTTTTTTTTTCTTTAAGTGGGTTCCATGCCCAGTGTGGAGCCCAACATGGGGCTTAAACTCCTGATCCTGAGATCAAGACTTGACCCAAGGTTAAGAGCCGGATGTTAAGAACTGGCTGAGCCACCCAGGCACTCCTCTTACTTGGAAACTTTCAATGCCTTTGAACAGAAATTTCTTCTCTTCCGTCCAGCTTGTCTAGTTTTCTCAGAAAGAGGGATGGTCTTAAATAAGCAAGTCTGTCATAGTTGGAAGCAGAACTCCCATAGAAGACAGAAGATGAAGAAAATTCCTTCAAGGAGGCCGGTAAAAGGACAAAGGTAGATTTTCCAAGACTAGGAGACGTTAGTGTTTTGGATATTCTGTGAGGTGGAAGAGCCTTGCCCCCCTAGCTTGCAGTACCCCAGGAAGTAGAAGAGCTCAAAGAGAAATGGCTGCTAGAGTCCCGGATTTGCAGCCCAAATCTCCCGATTTCTAGCAGGGCAGGGAAGCGACAGAATCACCTTCCTTCAAAGGAGCTGAGCCCGTGTAGCCTCAGACTTTGACGCCTTCAGTGTTAACTAGTACAGACCAGGAGCCAGAGGACTCTCCCGGAAGCTGTAGATGCACAAGCCTGGGCAATTTGCATAAATCCCCCCTGCAGCAGGAGAGGGAACCCTCATTATGACTGTAATTCAACATCTCAATACTTTGGCAGGGGGGGTTCGAGTGAGTTTTAATACGGTTCTGAAAAAATAAAATGACATTTAATGTCCCAGATTTTGATGGATGCAAATTCATACCCATTGTGTATGTTAAAAAACTAATAAAAACAACCACTAGAAAATTGGCATCAATGGCTATACCCTGAATACTCTACTTGGGCATTGATTTTTTTTTTTTTTTTGGTAACGGCTTCATTGAGAGGTAATTCACATACCATATAGTTCACCCATTTAAAGTGTACGAGCCAATGGTTTTTTGTTTTTTGTTTTTCCATAGCTATGTGCCACTATCGCCCCGGTCAATTTTAGAACAGTTTTCATCACCTAAGAAGAAAACCCCATACCCTTTAGCTATCTCTATTCTGTATTCTCACGC